>NW_024402987.1:0-31375 GCF_007990345.1 Gossypium hirsutum | reverse complement strand
TTTATCTTTCTTGCAGATTTCCTTATTTTAGAATGTGAAGCTAACCATGATGTTCCAATATTTTTGGAAGACCTTTTCTTGCTATAGGTAGAACTTTAATCGAGGTATAGGAAGGTGAACTGACCATGAGGATGAATGACCAATAGGTTACGTTCAATGTATTTAATGTGCTGAAAGGTGTTAATAAGAATGAAGAATGTCATGCTATTGACTTGATAGAAATAGTAGTAGAGGAAGAGGTCACGAGATTTGCCACAACACTCTGATAGTGATGAAGAATCATTTGAGCAGAACCCTTGTGCACTTTGCTGGAGCAAAATAGACATTTCAATTTTGATGAACAATGCTTGGTGGCTCATGTATATCCACATGGAGATGTCGATGTCAAGGACATGGAAACGGGGGACACATTTAAAGTTAATGGACAACGCTTGAAGCACTACTGGTTCTCATGTAAAGCGAGAAAATCAGTCTATTGATGTTTAACTTCAACATCTTGAAAATTCTTTTTATTTTTATTTCATTTATCCATTTAACTTTCTTTTAGTTATTTCATTTCCTTTTTCAATAAACTGCTGGAGGGGAAGGGTCGGTGATATATAGCCCGTACAGATTGATTTGAATCACAGATCCGTTTTGAAGACAAAGAGGAAGCATATCCCTTAGTTTACTGAACATGATCCCTTAAAATTAGGATGACTGACAGTTGTTCCACCTCCTTTACTAAACCGATGATTGAACAGGATCGTGAGATCGATTGAATTTATTGATGAACTCACCAAATTGATAATGAAGAGGAGGATGTACCACTCAATTTACTTAAAAGGCCGATGCGTTATAAGATAAGTGCCACAAAAACACCACTCACCGCAATTAAAGTACCACCATTCAGTTCCCAAGCTTTGGAAGTTTTTCTTCCTTTATTAGATCTCATTATGTTCATATTATATGTTATTACATTCTTGGTTCATGTAACACCCCTTACCCATGTCCGATGCTAGAATAGGGTACGAGCATTACCAGACTTAATCGTTCACAAACATGCAAAAATCGAGCCATAAAATTTCTTTTAATTCAAAACTTTTCAAACACATGCATGTCATCCCTTATTTGGGTCTACGAAGCCCAAAACATACATCGAGGCTGATTCGGACTAAATCGAGAACTGAGAAGTATCAGGAAAACTTAGAAAATTTTCCCCTGAAACAGGTCACACGCCCGTGTGGACATAGGGAAATGGCCGTGTGCCTTTGGCACGACCGTGTCCTCAGGCCGTGTAACTCTCTGTTGTAATATCCCGAATTAGGGCCTAATCGGAATAGTTGGTTTCGTGACCACAAATTCGAGATAGAAATAATTATTTTATAATTATTTTTGTATGATTATGATATGATTGCATGATTGTGTGAAAATTTCGTGATGAAATTTCTATGGCCTAAAGGCTTAAATTGAAAGTAGGGACTAAATCGAATAAGTTGCAAAAACTTGCATTCTAGAAGTTTTTAGTATGAAATTGTTTTGGAATATTAATGAGAGGTCTTGAATAGAAATTTGACCAATTTTAAGTCATGACAAAATTAGACATGGAAGAATTTTGGAAGTTTAGTATAAGGTATTTTGGTCATTAGTTATTAAAATAATTAAAACAAATTAAAAGCCAATTTTTCCATTTCTTCATTAGCCGAAATTTCAAGGGTTCTCCATAGCTAGGTTTGTTTCAAGTTCCAAGCTCATAGTAAATATTCCAAGCCCCGTTTTTAATTTCTTAACGTTTTGGAATCGTAGCTCGATTAAGCTTATGTTAGCAATAATTCAACTAGGTTTATATTGGAAAAATACCATAGCTGAAATTTGTGTATTTTGATGTTTTATGATGAATATGGGGTTTTAAATTATGTTAGACAACTTGTACTACTCGATTTTAAGCAAAAACGAGTAAAAGGGCTTAATCGGTAAAATACCTAATAGTCACAAGTACATGTTAGAGTGAGAATTTGATGTTGCCATAGAAGAGAAAAGTGATCAGCATGTTGTAAAAACATAAGAATAAGGAATAAAGTTTAATCCCGAGCCTAGGGGCAAAAATGTAAATATGCAAAAGTTTAGGGGAAAAATTGTAATTTTGCCAAAATTTGAGTTAAGGATTAATTTGATAATGTGAGTATTAAATGAGCTAAATGTGTTATTTTAGATCAAGAAAGACGTGGAATCAACCTCAATCGAGGAAAAGAAAAGATTGTGGACTAAATTGCAAAATCTTTGTATTTTGGTACCAAGGTAAGTTCATGTGTAAATAATGTAGCATAATTGTTATTTTTAAGTTATTGATATTAATTATGTGTTATGCTGAATTTCATTATGAAATGTATGCTTTGTGGTTAATTTCAAATAATATGTAAATTATGTGAGCTACTTGTTAAATATAATTGTTACCGAGTATTGATTTCGGCATTCCACGGAAGACGGCAAGGATAAGTGTTCGAGAAAAATCCCGTTTGAACCTTAGGAATAGATTAGGATACAGTGACATGTCACTAGATGGTGAGCATCCGAACTCGTTGAGTTGAGTCCGAGTTCACTTATGGAATCGAATGTCTGAACTCGTTGAGTTGAGTCCGAGTTCGTGAGATGTAACTAGGCATCCGAACTCGTTGAGTTGAGTCGAGTTCGCTTATGGGTGGGTTACATGATTGCTTGATTGAATATGTGGCACTTATATGCAAATATCCATGTATCCGAATTATATTCGATGTGTTCAACGGGTAAAGTTTACTCAAATGGAAGAATACTCGAGATGAAAAGAGACGTATTGGTAAGTGATAAGAAATGGATATTTTGGACAGGTATGTATTTAACCCTCGGGTTGAGTGTTGATTACAACCACGATAAGGTAATAAGATGATGAAAAAATGATTAAAAAATGTGATAAGTGTGTTGATGATATATGCTAATGTTGATTAGTTTGATTGTTTGTTATGTTATTTATTATTTACATATGAACTTACTAAGCATTTATGCTTACTCCCTCCTTCTTACTCATGTAGTTTTGGACAAGCCAGTTTAGGAGTCGGGATAGGTCGAAGGCTCAGTCACACTATAGGAAAATTTTGGTAAATGGCTTGTAAATTTAAGTATGCATGTATAGCAATATACTTATTTGTGTAAATGATCTTATGATATGGTGACAGAATGGTTGAGAAAATATTTGATAATGATAAATTATGAAAAGGGTAAGTTTAGATTATGTTTGATGTTAAGGAAAATTATTAAGATACTTAGTGCATAAAAACTCATAAAAGGGATGAAATTTGCCATAAACAGAATACTACAGCAACACTGACGCGAGTTTGAAAATTTACTAAAAATCATAGTAATTGAATTTGGTGATGGACTACATACCAAATTGAATCTTATTATGTCTAGTTTCACATGAAATAAATGAAACAGGTAAAGGAATTATATGTTAGAAGATATTTGAATTTTAGTGAAATAGGTCATAGCAGTTTCTGAATCCCCTGTTCCTACTTAGAAATTCACCATAAATTGTAAGATATAATTAGGTGGTTTATTTTATATCCTCAGATTCTTATTGAGTCTAGTTGAGGAGAAATAAATCTCATAGTCATATGAATTTTTACAAGAGAAATGTGGTCGAAGTAAACAGAGGTCAGACCAGTCAAGTCCTGAAACAGGGGTAACTTAACTAATAAACTGTACTAATTTGCCCAACCAAAAATTTTATAAAAAAATTAGTAGATAGGTATATGAGTCTAGATTCAGGGAAAATTACGGATATTGATTTCGAGTTTCGGAACTCGAGATATGATTTTTCTTGTGACTGTGACGCAAGTAGCTTAAAAGCTGTGAATGTAGAAACAAATAATCCAAAGTTCTAAAAATGTTAAATTAAGCTTAGTAACACCTCATACCCGACTCCGGCGACGGTCTCGGGCGTGGGGGCATTACACTGTTTATGACGTCAGCATGCAAGTCGAACCACATGGCCGGGCCACACGCCGGTGTTTCTAGGCAGTGTCTTTCACATGGTTGAGACATATGACCATATCTAAGCCCGTGTAGTTAACACTTAGGATATTTTCCAAGCCTTAATGTTACCCATATACCCTTACAACCTTATACATATTAAAACTACAATTCCTGGCCTCATTTTAGTGATTAAACGCTCTTTATTTAGACACATTCATAACATTAACATGTCATCTTACAAGCAATGCATCTACTTATGCAATGCCAATCTAGATTCCTTAATTTACATTCAAAAGACTTGTCATTTTGATGACCAGTTCTACCATTATACTATGGCTACCAGCCAAGCATGACAAACAAACATAATCACATCATAAACATTAGACATGGCACGAATAGCTAGGTTTACAAGCCATAATCAATATGAGCCACATCTCATGGCCATATACGTATAACTCAATATAAGACAATACATTTGGCCAAAGCATAATAATACATGTCAATAAACTAGATCTCTATACATGCCACTCACTTGAAATTTCTAATATATGCTTCATTATTCCAATGGTAGTGACTTGATAGTGTGATCTGCCTGGACGATCTCCAACCCGAGCTAACCTGACAAAGCTAAAAAATGGAAAGGAGAGGGTAAACTTTGTAGTAAGACCGTATAAAATAATAAGCAATTATCAATATGCTTCCACCAATTCTTACAACATGATCTCAAGGTAATACTATTATAATTGCCTTTTTACCTATGTCTAGTCAAGCTGTTTCTCGAGTCATATTAACTAAATTACTTATATCTGGAGTTACGAGACTCCAAATTAAGATCCAAAAATTTTACCGCAAACTAGACTCATATATATTCTTACCATAAAATTTTCAGAATTTTTGGTTTAGCCAATTAGTACAGTTTATTCTTCAAAGTCACCCCTATTCTGCTGCTTGACAGCTTCCACCTTTCCTTACTAAAAATTAATTAACTCCTCACACGGATTCGAATGAGGTTCCTATTTGTTCTTTTGAAAATAAACTCATTAAGGATTCTAATCATATAAATTGTAACCCATAATGATTTTTTTTACCATTTTTAATGATTTTCTCAAATCAGGACAGGGGATTTCAAAATCATTCTATGTCTCACAAAAATTTAAATATTTCATAATATGAAACTCTTTTGCTTACACCGTTTCTATTATGTGAAACTAGAATCATTAGATTTAATTTAATATTTATTCATCCTCTAACTCAATTTTCATAATTTTTGGTGGATTTTCAAAGTCAGACTATGGCTGCTGTCCAAAACTGTTTTAGTGTAAGTTAATGCTACTAAGTTTATCAAACCTTATTAATTCATTTTCACCACATTGGTAAAGATACATATTTATACATCATAAGTATAGACTTACAATCATAAGGCCATCACAAAATAATTCTCATAGGCATGAATTACCTATTTACATCTTCACCAAATGTGCATCATAAACTGAAATTATTTCTCATGAGCTTAGCATACATACCTGTGTTACTCTACATGCTCATATTCATTCCTTACTAATCATACAACATGAATTGAATTCACATCTCATCAATTTCATGTAAGTACCTGTACCACTCACCACATGGTCATAAGTTCTCTCATTTCATTATAAATCATAAATCTTCCGTTGAACCATTTGGAAAACTACAGGATATTCATTAGCTCCAAACATGGTCTTAAGCTGACTAACACATCAAAGCCGATGCCATGTCCCAGACAAGTCTTACACTGACTTTCATATATAGAGGCCGATGCTGTGTCCCAGACAGGTCTTACACTGACACACAACAAGCTGACACCATGTCCCAGACAGGTCTTACACTAGCTTGTATATCTCGAGGCCGATGCATGTCCCAAACATGTCTTACACTAGCTTTCGTCTCAATTCCGATGCATGTCCCAGACATGTCTTACACTGGCTCTCATAATGTGGCCGATGCATGTCCCAGACATATCTTACACTAGCACACATATCACCCAATGTCATGGTATGAATAATCAAGTCTATTCCAAATGTTCAACCGGAAGTCTTTGTTACATTAATTCTCATAATTCATGTTCTCATCACAACTCAACAATTCATGCTGAATTAATGATATAATACGTGATAACATTTAATTTGCATTTTTTATGTACAACTTACTCGTTCCAATGGAATATCATATTCCATTAAATTTCCAAGCATTCAATCAACACATAAATGTTATTAACAATTTGGCATCACTTTCTCCTATACAATATTATCAACATAAATTTAATACAATCATAACAAGATAGATTTTCAAGTATATTAACAATGACATGGATATCATGCTTATTTAATCACACGGACTTACCTCGAATGCAATGTCGGCTAATTACGCCATTTTAGTCCATAATCTCGTACTTTTCGATTTAAGCCCGAATCTCGGTTCCTTGATCTAAAATGATGAAATTCACTCATTTAATCACTAAACAAATTTAGACAATAAAAAATTCACATTTTTGCAAAATGAACATTTTGCCCCTAAACTTTCACAAAATGACCATTTTACCCCTAGGCTCGGAAATCGATTTTTATCGAATTTCTTCATGTCTTAACCCTAGCTGAACCCTTTTTACTCTTATAGAAATCCAAAATTTCCATTATTTCACCACATTACTATCTATTTTACAATCACTACAAACTAGTCCTTTTTAGGTGTTTTTCATGAACAACACTTCACAAAAGTTGTTTATTAAACAACTAAGATTCATTTTATTCCATAAAATTTCAGCAAATATCATAAATGCTCTCATGGTAAAACCCTAGACTTTCATCCATTTTGCAAAATAGCCCCCCTTTAGTTAGCCCATACTACAAGGGTCCCAAAAACACAAAAATCAACAACAATGATCATCGAAATCACTTACTTGCAAGGGATGGAATTTGCTGAAATTTTGAATTCTAAAAACCCCTATTTTGCTGGTATTTTGGTGGAGGAAGGAAGAAAGATGAAAAGATGACATCCCTTTCTTTTTGTTTTATTTTTAGTCAAAATTAAGCTACTAACTACACCTAACTTTGACTTTTCTACTCCTATTTGTATCTATGGCCGTCCAAGCCTATAAAATGGGTCTATTTTCAATTTAAACACCCCCAATTATGGTTATCTAGAAATTTAGCATATTACCTAGCAAATCACAACTTTTTCCCTTTATACAATTTAGTCTTTTTCGCAATTAAGCATGAAATCGCTAAAATATTTCACCAAAATTTTCATGCACTCATATAATCATGCTATAACAATAAAATAACATTAAAATAATTTCTCTAACCCCAGAATAGAGGTTTCAAAACCACTGTTCTGACTAGGTCCAAAATCAGGCTGTTACAGTTCATATCTGTACATGCATTGAGGATAATGCATGCCTTAGGTTTGGGGGTGTATTGTGCTTCTAAACTACATTAAATAGTTAGTTGATCATGTTGTTTAATATTTGTTTCATTTGTGATTCATTTTTCCATGGCACACATGACTGCCAGGAATTGTTTAGACTGTGATGAGTGTATCTCTATCTCAGATGTTCGATGAGGAGCTTAATTCTTCGATAAGCTTAGAAAGTTGTAACAGTGGATTAGGTGATTTTAGCTTAGGATAGTTTGCTTATAAATTGATCCCTAAAATTAGGATGTCTTAATTTCGATTACAATTGATCCATAGTAAGTTTCTTTTGATAAACTTAGAGACTCTTGAAGCTATATTTAGTAACATGGTAATACTCAATAATGAATAAAGTGGCAATGTCTAAGAAAATTCTTTTTTAAAAAAAGCATCAAATACTCCAATGCTTAGAATTGCCGAGTAAGTCAGCACCACTTTGTTTGCTCCATCGTGTTGTTAACTAGAAAGGTGTGTTTGAGTAAGAGTGTGTAATAAAAAAAATAGGGGCATTCCACTGCAGTAACGGGCTGGAGTAGCTAAGGAGGTAGTTGTTTGCTCCATCCATCTTTTTAGTCAAAAGCCTTAGCTTCATGAGTGAGTATTCAAATTGTGACATGATTGAGTATTCGACAATTTAGTGTATGTTCCATTATAATTGTCAAGTCAAAGAATCATGTGATGAGCTGAATCCCCTAGTAAAAAAATAGGCATGATAAATAGATATGTATTGTATATGAGTATGTATAAGGCCAAAAAAAAAAAGAAATAAAGAAGGAAAACTGAGTTAGTTAAAAGATGAACTAAGTAAATTAGGAGGTACTTGCTATAGTGAAAATTTCATGAATACTTAGGATTTTTCTTTCTTTTAGGGCAATATTTTATGCACCACATTTGCTAAATAAGCTTAAGAAACTTGATCAAATTTTTAGACATAGAAGATTGCTTAAAACTGAAGTACAAAATGCTCTATTAAGCGTCTCACAATGCAAAGGTGATTATGTTGCTATGACAATTCTTACATTCATGCATTTATGCATATCTTGTTTGTGGACAAGCAATAACTTAGGTTTGGGGGTGTGGTAACTCTTGAAAAGAGTTATAATTCAAACCTTTAAACTGGGTCAATTGTTTATACTGAAGCGAAGTTAGTTGCATTTTATGATATTATTTTAGCATTTTTAGAACATTGCATAAGAAGCTTGGACGGTGCTTAAATATTAATATTTGTTACTTTTAATTACTTCTGGTAGGGCTGTGTTTGGCGGTGTGGCAGGTACAGGTTGAGGAATGAGAAATAAAGGAGTGAATGTTTTCCAGGGAAAAAGGTTAGACATTTATCAGCACGAATGCCATGGCAATTCTGAGAAGACCGAGTCAACATGCAACACATACTAGTTTCAGCCCAACTGTACTTGTACCAGAACAATCTGCCTAAAAAAGAGGAAAAAATAATCATTGGATGTTGGTTTTTATCTTAGAAAAAATAATTTAAAAAGAGAAGATAATCTTGGGTTGTTGAAAAAAACAATTTAAAAAGAGGAGAAGATAATCTTGGGTTGTTGAAAAAAGAATTTAAAAAGAGCAGAAGATAAACATGGGTTGTTTGTTTTACCTTAGGGAAAAAGCTATAAGAAGCCAAATGAGGAAACCCTAAACAAAGAATAAGGGTGGAGATCCATAGGAAAAACAAGAGGGTAGCGGTTGAGTAGAGATGGAAAGAGGAAGATGAAGGCAATCCCTCTCAGCCACCACAGGACACTGTGCCGCTGGAGTATGAACTGGACACGCGAAAGCTGTCTTCCCGTCTTTTGTTTGTTATTTCTTAACTATTTCTTTGTGAATTGATTTAATGAAAATGATGTTGAATGATATTTTGGTTTTGAATTTTATTTTCCAACCAATGAGCTAAATCTCATAGGATTGGGATTACATAATGAAACCTTTATTTTCTTTAATGGTTGAAGCATAGATCTGAATTAATTTACCTTTTCATTCAATTTTTTTCTTTCTGAATTGTATGCGTGCAATCCCTAGACATATAAGACTGTGCATCATGCCCATAAAATAATTTAATTCTAAAAGATTGGATTAATTGATTTGAAATTGAATGGCATGAGCAAGTACTCGATAGATACTTGTAGTAGACTCCAGACATAGAGTAGCATTCATACAGAAGAAAATAGTACAGCGTACCATATTAAAGGGCTATAGACACGAGTAAGGTAACTGAGTTTTTACTCTCGAAAGAAGTAGACTAGTTTAGAACTCTTTTGAGCAGTAGATTGATTACGATTTTGCCGAGGCATTTATGATTGTAAAGGTAGATTCTTAGTAATTCCAACGTTCCATAACAACCTTGTATATCCCTTATCCCATGTCGTAGTATCTTTACCATATCATTCTTAGTTATTTACTTGATCTTTTACATAATATTCCCAAAGTAATTCTCATAATTGCCATTACATTTCTACTCTAATTTTGCCATAACATTTCCAATACTCATTAATTCCACATATTGCATACATCATTATTCCTTTAATTGCCACTGCATACTTACCATAACTTTAGCATGGCATTAATTGCATTTTATTATAATAACTTGACCATTTTTGAGCTTCAATATGACCCTCATGGGAATGATACTCACTCATCACTTTATTACTTGATTCGAGTGTATACTTGCACAATCGCATATCATTTCACATGTGACAATTTCAAAAAATCTAGAAATATAAAGAATGTTCAGAATCAGTCGAGCTTAGGCTCTAACTTCTCCATCATATGGGCCTTGCCCTTATCACGCCCCATTAACGTTTCATAGCTCGACTTCCCAAAGTCTAGGTCGGCTATGTTGGCTCAGGTCACGGATAACCAATCATTTCATCAATGAGTGATCTGGGCAAAATACCCTCTTATAGTCCGATGGTGCAATTAGGGTCTCATCATCATCATCATCAGTACCCTCCTTACCTAGTGGTGGGAAACTTTCAAACATATATAATAGTGGCGCTAGTGTGGGCCACCCATTTTGTTCCGCAATGCGAATTAAAATGTCTCCCATGTTCGGCTCCAATAGGTCTGCCACTCTAATATCAGCATATCCATGAGGCTTGTCATCTTCGACATGTGTGCGTTACCCTTCCTCTTCAGTGGCCCCTATGTATTGATTCTATGCTTTGTCCTTTACTCCTCCTAATTTTGCTTATGTTGGAGCTCTAGGAACTAGCCATACAAGTTATCCCCAATCACGCTCCTTGTGAATGGCTCGACTGGTGACATAGGGATGTCGACCTAGCAACGTAAGGCAGTGATCATATGCGGGAAGTACATACTTTTCTTATGATGTCATAGCACTTGAGTATCTCCTCTTAATGCAACGACTGATGCAAATTTGCTCTTTCTGTAGGATGGAATAAAGCATAACCACTCGATAGGCGGTGACGTTAGAAGCATTATGGGTAGGCGCTAGATTGGTGCAAATAAATTACATCCATATCTTGGTCATCGGGAACATAATTGTTGTATTAAATTTTAGGGGCACCTCAGAATTGGCTTGGCATGTAACGCCCCCACGCCCGAAACCGTCGCCAGAGTCGAGCTTGAGGGGTTACCAAACATAATTTATCAAATTAAAAACTTCAAATCATTTGTTTCTACATTCACAACTTTCTAGCTACCCGCGTCACAGTTACAAGAAAAATCATATCTTGAGTTACGAAACTCGAAATAAAGATATGTAAATTTTCTCTAAAGCTAGACTCATATATCTATTTACTAATTTTTTTCTAGAATTTTTGATTGGGCCAATTAGTACAGTTTATTAGTTAAAGTCTCCCCTGTTTCAGGGTTCGACTGCTCTGACATCTGTGTATTATGAATTAGATATCTCTCTATACAGAATTTCAATGACTACGAAGTTTATTTCTCTTAAAACTAGACTCAATAAGGAATCTGTACATATAAATAATGACTTCTAATTATGTTTGTACAATTTATTATGAATTTTAAAGTCAGAACATGGGATCCAGAAATCACTCTGGCCCTGTTTCACAAGGTTTCAAATATCTCATAAAGTATAATTTATATGCCTATTTTTTATCCATATGAAAATAGACTCATTAAGCTTCAATTTCATAACTTGCTCATCATTTAATTCCATTTATACTATTTTTAGTGATTTTTCAAATTCATGTCATTGCTGCAGCAATATTCTGTTTTAAGGCAAATTTCATCTTTTCATGAGTTGTTATGAACTAGATAACCTATTAAACTTCCATGATATCAAACATGATCTAAATTTAACCATCACCATGACTTATCAATATCAAACATTTTCTCAACCAATCATGGCCATATCATAAAATTATTTACACAAAATAAGTATATTGCTATACATGCCATACTTAAGTTTTACAAGCCATTTACCCAGATGAAAGTCCTTTGGATAGTGTGATCGAACCTTCGACCCGTCCCGATTCCCGAGCTGGCTAGTTCAAAACTACAGTAAATAAAGAGGAGGGAGTAAGCATAAATGCTTAGTAAGTTCATATGTAAATAACAAGTAACATAACAATACAAATATACCAAACAACTTTAGCATGGTATCACCAAAACATATATCACATTTCTAAACATCATTCATCATCTTACCACCTTATCGTTGTTGTATCTATTTTCAACCCGAGGGTTAAGAACATACCTGTCCAAAGTGTCCATTTCACAACACTTACCAAAATGTCGCTTGCATCTTAAGTGTTCTTCCATTTCACTAGAAATTTCACCCGTTGAACACATTGGAATACAACTCGGATACACGGATAATTTGCACATAAGTGCCTCATATGTAATCAAGAAATCATGTAACCCGCCCCTAAGTGAACTCGGACTCAACTCAACAAGCTTGGATGCCTAGTTACATCTCTCGAACTCGGACTCAACTCAACGAGTTCGGACATTCGCATCCATAAGTGAACTCGGACTCAACTCAACGAGTTCGGATGCCCAAATATCCTAGTGACATGTCACTTGTATCCTAATCTATTCCTAAGGTTCAAACTGGATTTTCCTCGAACACATATCCTTGCCATCTTCCGTAAAATACCAAAACTAATAGTCGGTAGTACTTTATATTTAACAATTAATACACATAATTTGCATTTTATTCGAAAATAACCACAAAGCATATATTTCATAATAAAAATCAGCATATCATATAATTAACATCAATAACTTAAAAATAACAATTATGCTACATTATTTACACATGAACTTACCTTGGTACCAAAATATAAAGATTTTGCAATTTAGTCCACAATCTTTTCTTTCCCTCGATCGCGACTTGAATCTCGTTTCTCCTGATCTATAATGCCAAATTAATCTTATTTAATACATACATTCATCAAAACAGCATTTAATACGAACTTTGGAAAAAATTACACTTTTGCCCCTAAACTTTTGCATAATTACACTTTTGCCCCTAGGCTCGGGAATTAAACTTTATTCCTTATTCTTATGTTTTATAACATGCTGATCATTTTTCCCTCTATGGCAACATCAAATTCTTACTCTAACATATACTTGTGACTATTAGGTATTTTTGCCGATTAAGCCCTTTTACTCGTTTTCACTCAAAACCGAGTAGCACAAGTTGTCTAACATAATTTAAAACCCCATATTCTATCATAAAACATCAAAATACACAAATTTCACCTATGGGTATTTTCCAAATATAAACCCTAGGTTGAATTATTGCTAACATAAGCTTAATCGAGCTATCGGGATTCCAAAAACGTAAAGAACATTAAAAACGGGGCTTGGAATCACTTACTATGGAGCTTGGAAGCTTGAAACAAACCCTAACTATAGAGAACCCTTGAAATTTTTGCCTAATGAAGAAGATGGACAAAAATTGGCTTTTAATTTTGTTTTTAATTCATTTTAATAACTAAATTACCAAAATGCCCTTACTACTAAACTTTCCAAAAATTCCATCCATGTCCAATTTTTGTCCATAGACTTAGAAATTGGTCAAATTGTTATTTATGACCTCCTAATTAATATTTCAATGCAATTTCATACTAAAAACTTCTAGAATGCAAATTTTGCAACTTATTCGATTTAGTCCCTACTTTCAATTTGAGCACTTTAGGCATAGAATTTCATCACGAAATTTTCACACAATCATGTAATCATATCACATTCATCAAAATAATTATAAAATAATTATTTCTATCTCGGATTTGTGGTCACGAAACCACTATTCCGATTAAGCCTTAATTTAGGATATTACAACTCTCCCCCCTTTTAAGGATTTTCGTCCTCGAAAATCTTACAGGTAAACAGGTGTGGGTATTGGTTTTTCATAGTTTCTTCAGGTTCCCATGTAGTCTCTTCTACCCCATGCTTTTGCCACAACACTTTCACAAGTGCAACACTTTTATTTCTTAGTTGTTTGACTTCTCGATATAAAATCTTAATCGGTTCTTCTTCATAAGTCATATCCGGTCGTAGTTCAACTTCTGTCGGTGAAATTATATGTGAAGGATCCGAACGATACCGACGTAACATAGATACGTGAAACACATCATGAATCTTCTCAAATTCAGGTGGTAGTGCTAGCCGATATGCTACCGGTCTAACTTTTTCAATTATTTCATACGGTCCAATAAAACGCGGACTTAACTTGCCCTTTCGTCCAAATCTAAGGACTTTCTTCCATGGAGACACTTTCAAAAATACCTTATCACCAACTTGAAACTCCATTTCTTTTCGTTTCAAATCCGCATAAGATTTCTGTTTATCTGAAGCAGCTTTCAAACAATCTCGAATCACTTTCACCTTTTCTTTAGTTTCTTTTATTAAATCAACTCCATAAATCTGATTTTCCTTGAGTTCAGTCCAATACAATGGCGTCCGACATTTACAACCATATAATGCTTCATAAGGTGCCATCTTCAAACTCGTCTGATAACTATTATTATAAGCAAATTCTACCAATGGTAAGTACCTTTCCCAACTATCTTGAAATTCCAATATGCAACATCTGAGCATGTCTTCAAGAATTTGAATTACTCTCTCTGATTGTCCATCAGTTTGTGGATGAAAGGCAGTGCTAAAATTTAACTTTGTACCTAATGCCTCTTGCAAAATTTGCCAAAATCGTGAGGTAAACCTCAGATCTCTATTCAAAATGATTGACAAAGGTATCCCATGAAGTCTAACAATCTCTCGGATATACAATTCAGCCAACTTATTAAGAGAATAATCTGTACGCACCGGAATAAAATGAGCTGATTTAGTCAGTCTGTCAACTATTGCCCAGATGGCATTTTTCTTCCTTGGAGTTAACGGCAACCCTGATATAAAATCCATAGTAATCCGATCCCATTTCCATTCAGGAATCATAATAGGCTGAAGTAATCCTGACGGTACTTGGTGTTCAGCTTTCACTTGTTGACAAACTAAGCACTTTGATACAAACTCGGAAATATCTCTTTTCATTCCACTCCACCAGTACATTTTCTTTAAGTCATTATACATCTTCGTACTGCCCGGATGAACCGCCAAACAACCATTATGTGCTTCATGCAAAATCTTTTGAATCAACTCATCATTTTTCAGTACACAAATCCGATTTTTAAACATCAAACAACCATCAGAATCGATTTTGAAATCTGATCCCGTATCAGCTTCACACTGTTTTCTCTTGGCTAGCAAATCTTGATAATTTTTCTGAGCTTCAAAAATCTCTTGTAAAAACATCGGTCTTGCTCTTAACTCTTCTAGAATCGAACCGTCATCTGACATTTTCAACTGAGTGTTCATAACTCTCAAAGCAAACAACAACTTTCTGCTTAAAGCATCGGCAACCACATTCGCTTTTCCTGGATGATAATCAATAACAAGCTAGTAAACTTTCAATAACTCTAACCATCTTCGCTGTCTCAAATTCAAGTTTTTTTGTGACATCAAGTATTTAAGACTTTTGTGATCGGTATATACTCGACACTTTTCACCATACAAATAATGTCGCCAAATTTTTAAAGTAAACACCACTGCAGCCAATTCCAAATCGTGAGTAGGATAATTCCTCTCATGAGGTTTTAACTGCCTCGAAGCATAAGCCACCACTGTGACAGCCCTAAAGTGACCCTAGTCGAAAAACGGTCTCGGGATCGCTAGACCGAGTCACCAAATTATTTGAATGTGATAATTATTGCCTAAAATATGTGAATATAAATGTGTGAAAGTTTTAAGCTTCGATTTAGTTAAGTGCATGTGAATTTAGTTGATAGGACTTATGTGAGAAAATTTAGAAATGTGCTAGGCAAATGCAAGTGGCCTAATAGTGCATGTAATCAAAGGGGTGGACTTGCATGTCAATTTCCCCCCATTTAAGTACTAGTGGCCGGCCATGACAAGGGATGATGGGCAAAACATGTCATGAAATATGTTGTGTTAATGGAAAAATAAAATAAGAAGCATGGGCAATAAACTAATAAGAAATTGAAGGAAGAAAAAAAAGAAAAAAAATGTGTTCATCATTCTCATGCATGACCGAAAAAAAAAGAAGGGAAAGGCTTCATACTTTAGTTCTTCTTAGCCGTGTAGAATGGGGAAAAGGGAAAAAAAAAAGAACAAAAAGTCTTTCTCATTTTGTTCTTCTTGGCCGATTGTGAAGAGGAAGTAGGGAGGGAGGCATTCGGTCATCCTAGGCTAATAGCAAGGTAAGAAGTTTATATTAGTTCATGAAATTTTGGTTAATCTTGAGTAAGATATCAAACTACTTTTGTAACCCATGTAGAAATTTTGATTTGTGTTATGGACTAGGGCTTTCGGCTATGGTATTTGACAATGGTGAATTTTGTTGTTCCATGTTAAAATTAGATGAGCAAAGATAGATGAGTGTTTGAACTATACAAATAATCATATGTGAGCAATGGGTGCTAAAGGGAAAGAAATCGGCTACCTTATTATGTACCAAGGCCGAATGTGTACTTGGTAAAGGAGGGGTTGTTATTGAACATTAGGTCATGTCCCTAGTGAATGGATGAATTGATAACCATTGTGTATGAAGATTTGCTTTACTATGTTTTTGTTAGCAAGATGAGAAACGAGTTAAGATGGTTTGGTGTAATTGCCGAATGCATGTTTAAGGAATTGGTTAAGTACATTGTTATTAAATGCTTGTTGTTAAGGAGTTTTGAGTTGGTTATAAATTGGGTTTAGTGTTCGAGGAACATTGGTTTGGACACCTAGTGCCGAATGTGTTCAAACGCAACTTACCAAGTGCATAAATATGATAATGCTATGATGGTAGACTTAATTGGAATTCGGCATTGTAAGTGATGCTTTGGGCTCTTGTGTTGGTTATGGACAAAATGTATGTTATGAGGAACTAAATGATGTATATGAATTCGAAAATGCAAGGTATTAAGCTAGTCCTATTATTCGGTGGTGCATGAGTAGAGCACATGTATAATGCTTGAATAACTAGTCAATAAAATTATTCGCACCTAATTGTATAATATAAATGTATTTAATCGAATAGTTAAATTGATAAATTATTAAATAAGCTCTATCTGTTTGAATTAAGATCAAGAGCTTAGAGGACCAAAGTTGGATAAGGGGAAGGAAAAAGTGATCGAATAGCCGTTGAAACCGTTCGACAACATCCGAGGTAAGTCTTCGAGTAATGACCCTACTTGAATTATATCGAAATGATTAGTCATACTATGACGGATAGCCGAATGTGCATAGAGACTATGTTATAAAGCCAATTGAAATCATGCTCTTTGTGTGTGGCTATTGAGTCGAAATTGGAAAGGTTTAATAAATGTTTTGTGTTTGAGCCTTAGTAACGAAAATCAAATATGGATGTGTCATGATTATTGATATATGTGTGCATGAGCATTTGAGTGATATCCGGGCTAAGTCCCGAAGGCATTTATGCTAGTGATTTTATCCGGGCTAAGACCCGAAGGCATTTGTGCGAGTTGATATATCCGGGCTAAGACCCGAAGGCATTTGTGCGAGTTGCTATACCCGGGTTAAGACCCGAAGGCAATTGTGCTTGTGGTTATATCCGGCTAAATTTCGAAGAAACTTGGGTTTGAAGGTGAGCGTTTTGTGCTGTAATAAATTCAATTAATACGCTCGAAAAACCCAAACGATAAGGTATGTTTGCATGTGCATCGGAAAAGTCGATTCGTTTTAAATAGTATTCGTTCAATCGACTAACGAACTTTCGGCTTTTAGATAGGTTGATACCTTGTGTGTGTATATGTTGATGAAGTGTGAAGTAAGTATGATTATTAGAATGTGTATTAATAAAGTGATTCATTTAGCTATGTGAATGTAATACTTTAGTCAAAGCCGATTTCATTACTTGAAACTTACTAAGCTTTAAAATGCTTACCCCGTTGCTTTGGCTCTCTGTTTTATAGATTTTGTTCGTTAGCTATCGGATTCGGGATCATCGAAGTCGAAGTCATCCACACTATCAAAGCCCTTTTGGTACTCTTTTAGTTGAACTCTGGATATGGCATGTATAGGACTACCCTTTGTTGTTTTTTCAAGTACTCTTTGTGATGTATGTGTGTACAGCCATGCGAAAATGGCTCGTAGAAGTGGAGTATGGCATTAGACCATTTGTGTTTATGTATATATATATGGTTTCATGATGTGACTATGGACTGGAATGGAAGTGTTGGGCAAATGATCAGCCATTGGAATGGCTAAATATGATCATATGTGGACCTATGTATGACAAAACTCTAGTTGGTCCATGGTAACCACGAAATAGGTAAAGTTTACCTTGAAAACAGATGCTGACAGCAGCAGTGGTGTGGATTTGAAAAATCACTAAAATTTGTAGAAATGGAATTAAATAGTGAATAAATTATGTAATCGAACCTTGATGAATCTATTTTCATATGAAAGTAACGAAACGATAATATGAACAGTATATTAAGAGATATTAAAGTTCTCGTGAAACAGGGCCAAAACGGTTTCTGGATCTCCTGTTTCGACTTTGAAAATTTACCATAAATTATCCAGAGACAATTAGAAGTCATGCCTTATATGTATAGATTCCCCTTTGAGTCTAGTTTCATTAGAAACAAACGGCATGAGTATTAAAGCTCTGTAAAGGGAGATATCCAAGTCGTAATATGTGAAGGACAGAGTAGTCGAACCCAGAATCAGGGGAGAATTTAACTAATAAACTGTACCAATTGTCCTTACCAAAAATTCTAGAAATAAATCCACAGATTGATATATGAGTCTAATTTCAGAGAAAATTTACGGAATCAGTTTTCGAGTTTTGGAACTCGAGATATGATTTTTAAGGCGACAGTGACGCGGTTAGCCAGCCTGTCTGGAATTTTTTTTTAAATGGACAGTGAAAACAAAGTAATTAAGTCTGTTAGCACCTCGCGTTCGACTCCAGCAACGGTCTCGGGTACGGGGTGTTACAATTTTATTGGTATCAGAGCTACGGTTTAGTCGATTCTAGGACTACCGTAATACGTTTGGGTCTAGCTATACATGCCATTATTGATTAATTGATAGTGTGGTGATTTCTGACATTTGAATTTGTGTTTATTTATAGTAATGGATCCCGATCCCAACCGAGCGATAGCTGATGATGTGGAGAGTGTGGCGCCTGCTCCCGCACAAGGGACAGCGCCGGTGGACTCTCAACCTATTGCTAGCAATCCGAATGATGAGGCTAGGCAAGCTTTTTATAGCGTGATGAATGATTGGTTCAACCAATACATTCGAACTAATACGGCTGTTCCACAACCTCCATTCCCGACTAATACAACCCCCGCACCTACAATACCTCTGGTAACTGACCAAATAAGGTCAAATAAGCCCTAGTTGACAGAATCCGAAAACATGAGGCTACTGAATTTAAAGCTACGGATAGCGATGATGCCGAGCAAGCTGAATTTTGGTTGGACAACACTATCCGGGTACTCGATGAGCTATCTTGTACATCCGATGAATGCCTAAAGTGTACTATCTCCTTGCTACGCGATTCTGCCTACTATTGGTGGAGTACTCTGACTTCTGTTGTGCCCCGAGAGCAAGTAGCTTGGGAGTTTTTCCAAACTGAGTTTCGGAAAAAGTATATCAGTCAGAGATTTGTTGATAAAAACGGAAGGAATTTCTTGAGCTTAAGCAAGGTTCTATGTCAGTTACTGATTACGAGCGAAAATTTGTTAGACTTAGTAGATACGCTCGGGAATGTGTTTCGTCCGAGGCTATCATGTGTAAACGCTTCGAGGATGGACTGAATAAAGATATAAAAATGTTCGTTGGCATTCTTGAAATACGAGAGTTCGTAGTACTTGTCGAGCGAGCTTGTAAAGCGAAGAGCTTAGAAAAGAAAAACAAAAAGTTGATGTGGGAACTGGAGAGTTTCGTAAAAGATCCTCGGGAAAGTCTCTTCAACAGGCATCAAAGAAATTTCGAGATGATGTGGGCCGGTCTAGAGGCACTTCGGGCCTTTTTAGACGAGATCGTGATCGACCCCCTGTGGGTACACGAGTCACTTCGGTCGCCAGTGTTGGGAATGAACGTCGAGACAGAACGGAGTGTCAGCATTGTGGTAAATGGCATTCGGGGAGCTGTAGGTTCCATGACCGCTCCTGCTATAAGTGTGGATCAGCTGACCACTTTATCAAGGATTGCCCGAGGTTGCCTGAACAAAATGTAAGTCAGAGTGGGAAACCAGGTGCTACTACTGCTCGGGGTAGACCGTCTAGAAACACGGGCAATGCTAGTGGCGGTCAGAGAGGATCTAGAGATGATACAACCAGATCTGAGGCTCGTGCGCCTGCTAGAGCTTATGCTATGCGTGCCCGCGAGGATGCTTCTTCGCCTGATGTTATTACTGGTACTTTTACTCTCTTTGATACTAATGTAATTGCTTTGATTGACCCCGGTTCTACTCATTCTTATATATGTGAAACCTTAGCATCCAGTAAGATTTTACCTATTGAGTCTACTGAGTTCTTAATTCGGGTGTCAAATCCCTTGGGTCGTTACGTGCTTGTCGACAAAGTGTGTAAGAAATGTCCCCTAGTAATTCAAGGTTCCTGTTTTCCGGCGGACTTGATGCTTCTGCCGTTTGATGAATTTGATGTTATTCTCGGTTTGGATTGGTTGACCGTGCATGATGCGGTTGTGAATTGCAAAAGCAAGACTATTGATTTGAGGTGCGCAAATAACGAAGTAATCCGAGTTGAGTCTACGGACTTGGATGGGTTGCCAGCTGTAATATCCTCAATGTTGGCTCAGAAATATGTAAGAAAGGGGTATGAAGCATACCTTGCGTATGTACTTGATAACAAGAATTAGAAAAGAAACTTGAGTCGGTACCAGTAATTTGTGAATACCCGGATGTTTTTCTCGAAGAATTACCGGGTTTACCACCTGTTCGGGAAATAGAGTTTGGCATCGAACTGGTACCTGGGACCACACCGATTTCGATAGCTCCGTATCGTATGGCACCAACAGAATTAAAGGAGTTGAAAGCTCAGTTGCAAGAGTTGGTGGATAGAGGTTTCACTCGCCCGAGTTTTTCACCTTGGGGTGCACCAGTGTTGTTTGTGAAAAAGAAGGATGGAACCATGAGGTTGTGCATCGACTTCGTCAGCTTAATAAAGTGAAAATAAAGAACAAACATCCGTTACCGCGTATCGATGATTTGTTCGATCAACTGAAGGGAGCCTCAGTGTTCTCAAAAATAGATTTGAGGTCGGGCTATTATTAGTTGCGAATTCGAGATTCGGACATACCCAAAACTGCCTTCAGAATGAGATATGGTCACTACGAGTTCTTAGTGATGCCGTTTGGGCTCACTAATGCCCCTGCGGTATTTATGGATTTGATGAATCGGATCTTCAGACCATATTTGGATCGGTTCGTAGTTGTGTTCATTGATGACATCTTGGTCTATTCAAGAGATGAGACCGAACATGCTGAGCACCTGGATTAGTGTTACAAATTTTACGGGATAAGCAGTTATATGCCAAGTTCAGTAAATGTGAGTTTTGGTTACGAGAAGTTAGCTTTTTGGGTCATGTAGTATCTGTATCGGGCATTCGAGTTGATCCGAGCAAAATTTCAGCCATACTTAACTGGAAGCCTCCAAGAAATATTACCGAAGTTCGGAGCTTCCTGGGGCTCGCCAGTTATTACCGACGATTTGTAAAAGGTTTCTCGATGATAGCCACACCAATGACGAAGCTACTTCAAAAGGATGTTAAGTTCGAATGGACGGAGAAATGTCAGAAAAGTTTCGATCAACTGAAAACTTATTTGACTGAAGCTCCAATTTTAGTGCAACCCGAATCAGGCAAAGAGTTTGTCATTTATAGTGACGCATCCCTACTTGGGTTGGGTTGCGTATTGATGCAAGAAGGTCGAGTTGTGGCCTATGCGTCGAGACAATTCAAGCCACACGAGAGAAATTATCCGACCCATGATCTCGAACTAGCCGCCATCGTATTTGCTTTGAAAATATGGCGACATTATTTGTTTGGTGAGAAGTGCCATGTATTTTCGGATCACAAAAGTCTCAAATATTTGATGACCAGCGAGACTTGAATCTGCGACAAAGGCATTGGCTTGAGTTGTTGAAAGATTATGAGCTTGTCATTAATTATCACCCGGGAAAGGCTAATGTGGTTGCGGACGCCTTAAGCCGGAAATCACTGTTTGCTTTGCGAGCGATGAATGTACACTTGTCTGTTCTACCCGACAATGTGTTAGTAGCTGAATTAAAAGCCAAACCATTATTGATTCATCAAATTCGTGAAGCTCAGAAAGTCGATGATGAATTGGTTGCAAAACGGGCCGAGTGTGTTCCGAACAAGGAATCAGAGTTTCAAATTGTGATGATGATTGTTTGAGGTTCAGAAGTCGTTTGTGTGTTCCAAGGAATTCAGAACTCATTTCGATGATTCTGAACGAAGCCCATTGTAGCCGAATGTCAATTCACCCGGGGAGTACGAAAATGTACAACGATTTAAACGTCGGTTTTGGTGGCATGGTATGAAACGAGACATCTCCGACTTTGTTTCGAGATGTTTAATATGTCAACAAGTGAAAGCAGAACATCAAGTGCCTTCAGGATTACTTCAGCCGATCATGATACCCGAGTGGAAATGGGATCGAGTCACAATGGACTTTGTGTCCGGACTGCCATTGTCAGCAAGTAAGAAGGATGCGATTTGGGTTGTTGTTGATAGACTGACTAAGTCGGCTCACTTTATCCCCGTGCGTACGGATTTTTCATTGGATAAACTAGTGAATTGTACGTTTCTCAGATTGTGAGATTACACGGGGTACGATTTCTGTTGTGTCGGATAGAGATCCGAGATTCACCTCGCGATTTTGGAAGAAATTGCAAGAAGCTTTGGGTACCAAGCTGCATTTTAGCACCGCTTTTCATCCACAAACCGATGGTCAATCCGAGCGGGTAATTCAGATACTTGAGGATATGTTGAGATGTTGCATCCTTGAGTTTAGTGGTTCATGGGAACGGTATTTACCATTGATTGAATTCGCTTACAACAATAGTTTTCAATCAAGTATTAAGATGGCACCTTACGAGGCTTTGTACGGGCGTAAATGCCGTACACCATTGTTTTGGACCGAGCTCGGTGAAAGTAAAATTTTCGGAGTGGATTTGATTAAAGATGCTGAACAGAAAGTAAAAGTAATCCGTGAAAGTCTAAAGATAGCCTCAGATCGCCAGAAGTCGTACGCGGATCTGAAACGAAAAGACATTGAGTATCAGGTGGGAGATAAGGTGTTTCTTAAAGTTTCACCTTGGAAAAAGATACTAAGATTTGGCGTAAGGGCAAATTGAGTCCGAGGTTCATCGGGCCATACGAAATATCCGAACGAGTCGGTCCAGTTGCGTATCGATTGATTTTGCCCCCTGAACTTGAAAAGATTCACGACGTCTTTCATGTTTCGATGCTTCGACGCTATAGATCTGATCCATCGCACATAATTAGCCCATCAGAGGTTGAAATTCAAGCCGATATGAGTTATGAAGAGAACCGATGCGTATCCTAGCTCGTGAAGTGAAAGAGTTGCGAAACAAAAGGGTTCCGTTAGTAAAGGTGTTATGGCTCAAACACGGGATCGAGGAAGCTACTTGGGAAACCGAGAGCTCGATGAAAGAAGATACCAAACCTATTTACCGGTAAGATTTTCGGGGACGAAAATTTTTAAGTGGGGAGAGTTGTGACAGCCCTAAAGTGACCCTAGTCGGAAAGCGGTCTCGGGACCGCTAGACCGAGTCACCAAATTATTTGAATGTGATAATTATTGCCTAAAATATGTGAATATAAATGTGTGAAAGTTTTAAGCTTCGATTTAGTTAATTGCATGTGAATTTAGTTGATAGGACTTATGTGAGAAAATTTAGAAATGTGCTAGGCAAATGCAAGTGGCCTAATAGTGCATGTAATCAAAGGGGTGGACTTGCATGTCAATTTCCCCCATTTAAGTACTAGTGGCCGGCCATGACAAGGGATGATGGGCAAAACATGTCATGAAACATGTTGTGTTAATGGAAAATAAAATAAAAGCATGGGCAATAAACTAATAAGAAATTGAAGGAAGAAAACAAAGAAAAAAAAATGTGTTCATCATTCTCATGCATGACCGAAAAAAAAAAGAAGGGAAAGGCTTCATACTTTAGTTCTTCTTAGCCGTGTAGAAGGGGGAAAAGGGAAAAAAAAGAACAAAAAGTCTTTCTCATTTTGTTCTTCTTGGCCGATTGTGAAGAGGAAGTAGGGAGGGAGGCATTCGGTCATCCTAGGCTAATAGCAAGGTAAGAAGTTTATATTAGTTCATGAAATTTTGGTTAATCTTGAGTAAGATATCAAACTACTTTTGTAACCCATGTAGAAATTTTGATTTGTGTTATGGACTAGGGCTTTCGGCTATGGTATTTGACAATGGTGAATTTTGTTGTTCCATGTTAAATTTAGATGAGCAAAGATAGATGAGTGTTTGAACTATACAAATAATCATATGTGAGCAATGGGTGCTAAAGGGAAAGAAATCGGCTACCTTTTATGTACCAAGGCCGAATGTGTACTTGGTAAAGGAGGGGTTGTTATTGAACATTAGGTCATGTCCCTAGTGAATGGATGAATTGATAACCATTGTGTATGAAGATTTGCTTTACTATGTTTTTGTTAGCAAGATGAGAAACGAGTTAAGATGGTCTTGGTGTAATTGCCGAATGCATGTTTAAGGAATTGGTTAAGTACATTGTTATTAAATGCTTGTTGTTAAGGAGTTTTGAGTTGGTTATAAATTGGGTTTAGTGTTCGAGGAACATTGGTTTGGACACCTAGTGCCGAATGTGTTCAAACGCAACTTACCAAGTGCATAAATATGATAATGCTATGATGGTAGACTTAATTGGAATTCGGCATTGTAAGTGATGCTTTGGGCTCTTGTGTTGGTTAGGGACAAAATGTATGTTATGAGGAACTAAATGATGTATATGAATTCGAAAATGCAAGGTATTAAGCTAGTCCTATTATTCGGTGGTGCATGAGTAGAGCACATGTATAATGCTTGAATAACTAGTCAATAAAATTATTCGCACCTAATTGTATAATATAAATGTATTTAATCGAATAGTTAAATTGATAAATTATTAAATAAGCTCTATCTGTTTGAATTAAGCTCAAGAGCTTAGAGGACCAAAGTTGGATAAGGGGAAGGAAAAGTGATCGAATAGCCGTCGAAACCGTTCGACAACATCCGAGGTAAGTCTTCGAGTAATGACCCTACTTGAATTATATTGAAATGATTAGTCATACTATGACGGATAGCCGAATGTGCATAGAGACTATGTTATAAAGCCAATTGAAATCATGCTCTTTGTGTGTGGCTATTGAGCCGAAATTGGAAAGGTTTAATAAATGTTTTGTGTTTGAGCCTTAGTAACGAAAATGAAATATGGATGTGTCATGATTATTGATATATGTGTGCATGAGCATTTGAAGTGATATCCGGGCTAAGTCCCGAAGGCATTTATGCTAGTGATTTTATCCGGGCTAAGACCCGAAGGCATTTGTGCGAGTTGCTATACCGGGTTAAGACCCGAAGGCAATTGTGCTTGTGGTTATATCCGGCTAAATTCGAGAAACTTGGGTTTGAAGGTGAGCGTTTTGTGCTGTAATAAATTCATTAATACGCTCGAAAAACCCAAACGATAAGGTATGTTTGCATGTGCATCGGAAAAGTCGATTCGTTTTAAATAGTATTCGTTCAATCGACTAACGAACTTTCGCTTTTAGATAGGTTGATACCTTGTGTGTGTATATGTTGATGAAGTGTGAAGTAAGTATGATTATGAGAATGTGTATTATAAAGTGATTCATTTAGCTATGTGAATGTAATACTTTAGTCAAAGCCGATTTCATTACTTGAAACTTACTAAGCTTTAAAATGCTTACCCCGTTGCTTTGGCTCTCTGTTTTATAGATTTTGTTCGTTAGCTATCGGATTCGGGATCATCGAAGTCGAAGTCATCCACACTATCAAAGCCCTTTTGGTACTCTTTTAGTTGAACTCTGGATATGGCATGTATAGGACTACCCTTTGTTGTTTTTTCAAGTACTTTTTGTGATGTATGTGTGTACAGCCATGCGAAAATGGCTCGTAGAAGTGGAGTATGGCATTAGACCATTTGTGTTTATGTATATATATATGGTTTCATGATGTGACTATGGACTGGAATGGAAGTGTTGGGCAAATGATCAGCCATTGGAATGGCTAAATATGATCATATGTGGACCTATGTATGACAAACTCTAGTTGTCCATGGTAACCACGAAATAGGTAAAGTTTACCTTGAAAACAGATGCTGACAGCAGCAGTGGTGTGGATTTGAAAAATCACTAAAATTTGTAGGAATGGAATTAAATAGTGAATAAATTATGTAATCGAACCTTGATGAATCTATTTTCATATGAAAGTAACGAAACATCATATGAACAGTATATTAAGAGATATTAAAGTTCTCGTGAAACAGGGCCAGAACGGTTTCTGGATCTCCTGTTTCGACTTTGAAAATTTACCATAAATTATCCAGAGACAATTAGAAGTCATGCCTTATATGTATAGATTCCCCTTTGAGTCTAGTTTCATTAGAAACAAACGCATGAGTATTGAAGCTCTGTACAGGGAGATATCCAAGTCGTAATACGTGAAGGTCAGAGTAGTCGAACCCAGAATCAGGGGAGACTTTAACTAATAAACTGTACCAATTGGCCAGACCAAAAATTCTAGAAATAAATCCACAGATGGATATATGAGTCTAATTTCAGGAAAATTTACGGAATCAGTTTTCGAGTTTTGGAACTCGAGATATGATTTTTAAGGCGACAGTGACGCGGTTAGCAGCCTGTCTGGATTTTTTTAAATGGACTGTGAAACAAAGTAATAAGTCTGTTGCACTCGGTTGACTCCGCAACCTCGGGTACGGGGTGTCAATTTTATTGGTCACTAGAGCTACGGTTTAGTCGATTCTAGACTACCGTAATACGTTGGGTCTAGCTATACATGCCATTATGTGATTAATTGATAGTGTGTGATTTCTGACATTGAATTTGTGTTTATTTATAGTAATGGAGTCCCGATCCCAACCGAGGCGGATAGCTGATGATGTGAGAGTGTGCGCCTAGCTCCCGCACAAGGGACAGCGCCGGTGGACTCCTCAACCTAGTTGCTAGCAATGCCGAATGATGAGGCTAGGCAAGCTTCTTATAGCGTGATGAATGATTGGTTCAACCAATACATTCGAACTAATACGGCTGTTCCACAACTCACATGTCCCGACTAATACAACCCCCGCACCTACAATACCCCGGGTAACTGACCAAATAAGGGTCAAATAAGCCCCACGTTGACTGAATCCGAAAAACATGGGGCACTGAATTTAAAGCTACGGACAGCGATCGATGCCGGAGCAAGCTGAATTTTGGTTGGACAACACTATCCGGGTACTCGATGAGCTATCTTGTACACCCGAGAAGCCTAAAGTGTACTATCTCTTGCTACGCGATTTGCCTACTATTGGTGGAGTACTTGACTTCTGTTGTGCCCCGAGAGCAAGTAACTTGGGAGTTTTTCCAACTGAGTTCGGAAAAAGTATATCAGTCAGAGATTTGTTGATCAAAAACGGAAGGAATTTCTTTGAGCTTTAAGCAAGGTTCTATGTCAGTTACTGATTACGAGCGAAATTTGTTAGACTTAGTAGATACGCTCGGGAATGTTTTCGTCCGAGGCTATCATGTGTAAACGCTTCGAGGATGGGCTGAATGAAGATATAAAATGTCGTTGGGCATTCTTGAAATACGAGAGTTCGTAGTACTTGTCGAGCGAGCTTGTAAAGCCGAAGAGCTTAGAAAAGAAAAACAAAAGTTGATGTGGGAACTGGAGAGTTTCGTAAAAGATCCTCGGAAAGTCTCTTCAACAGCATCGAAGAAATTCGAGATGATGGGCCGGTCTAGAGGCACTCGGGCTTTTTAGACGAGATCGTGATCGACCCCCTGTGGGTACACGAGGCACTTCGGTCGCCAGTGTTGGGAATGAACGTCGAGACAGAACGGGAGTGTCAGCATTGTGGTAAATGCATTCGGGAGCTGTAGGTTCCATGACCGTCCTGCTATAAGTGTGGATCAGCTGACCACTTATTCAAGGATTGCCGAGGTTGCCTGAACAAAATGTAAGTCAGAGGGGGAAACCAGGTGCTACTACTGCTCGGGGTTAGACCGTCTAGAAACACGGGCAATGCTAGTGGCGGTCAGAGAGGATCTAGAGATGCTACAACCAGATCTGAGGCTCGTGCCTTGCTAGAGCTTATGCTATACTGCCCGCGAGGATGCTTCTTCGCCTGATGTTATACCAGGTACTTTTACTCTCTTGATACTAATGTAATGCTTTGATTGACCCGGTTCTACTCATTCTTATATATGTGAAACCTTAGCATCCAGTAAGACTTTACCTATTGAGTCTACTGAGTTCGTAATTCGGGTGTCAAATCCCTTGGGTCGTTACGTGCTTGTCGACAAAGTGTGTAAGAAATGTCCCCTAGTAATTCGAGGTTCCTTTTTTCGGCGGACTTGATGCTTCTGCCGTTTGATGAATTTGATGTTATTCTCGGTTGGATTGGTTGACCGTGCATGATGCGGTTGTGAATGCAAAAGCAAGACTATTGATTTGAGGTGCGCAAATAACGAAGTAATCCGAGTTGAGTCTACGGACTTGGATGGGTTGCCAGCTGTAATATCCTCAATGTTGGCTCAGAATATGTAAGAAAGGGGTATGAAGCATACCTTGCGTATGTACTTGATAACAAGGAATTAGAAAGAACTTGAGTCGGAACCATAATTTGTGGATACCCCGGGAATGTTTTTTCTCGAAGAAATTACCGGTTTCCACCTGTCGGGATAGAGTTTGCATGATTCGGTAAACTGGGCCAACACTCGGATTTCGATAGCTCCGTATCGTATGCACCAACGGAATTAAATGCACGTTGAAAGCTCAGTTGCAAAGAGATATTGATAATGTAGGGTCCTCGCTGGTTCGAAAGCTTTCGTCCAACCATTGACTGGTGCAGTGTGTTGTTTGTGAAAAAGAGACGGAACATGAGGTTGTGCATCTTGACTATCGTCAGCTTTAATAAAGTGACAAAAAGATACAAATATCCGTTACTCGCGTATCGATGATTTGTTTGATCAACTGAAGGGAGCCTCAGTGTTTTCAAAAACTAGATTTGAGATCGGGCTATTATCAGTTGCGGATTCGAGATTCGGACATAACCCAAAAACTGCCTTCAGAACGAGTATCGCTCACTACGAGTTCTTAGTGATGCCGTTTGGGCTCACTAATGCCCTGCGGGTATTTATGGATTTGATGAATCGGATCTTCAGACCATTATTTGGATCGGGTTCGTAGTTGTGTTCATTGATGACATCTTGGTCTATTCAAGAGATGAGAGACCGAACATGCTGAGCACCTGAGATTAGTGTTCAAATTTTATCGGGATAAGCAGTTATATGCCAAGTTCAGTAAATGTGAGGTTTGGTTACGAGAAGTTAGCTTTTTTGGGTCATGTAGTATCTGTATCGGGCATTCGAGTTGATCCGAGGCAAAATTTCAGCCATACTTAACTGGAAGCCTCCAAGAAATATTACCGAAGTTCGAGCTTTCCTAGGGCTCGATCCGCGTTATTACGACGATTTGTAAAAGGTTTCTTCCGATGATAGCCACACCAATGACGAAGCTACTTCAAAAGGATGTTAAGTCTCGAATGGACGGAGAAATGTCAGAATAAGTTTCGATCAACTGAAAACTTATTTGACTGACAGCCTCCAAGTTTTAGTGTCAACCCGAATCAGGCAACAGAGTTGTCATTTATAGTGACGCATCCTACTTGGGTTGGTTGGCGTATTGATGCAAAGAAGGTCGAGTTGTTTGGCCTATGCGTCGAGACCAATTGAAGCACATGAGAGAAATTATCCCCGACCCATGAATCTCGAACTAGCCGCCATCGTATTTGCTTTGAAAAATTCGGGCGACATTATTGTTTGTGGGATAGTGCCATGTATTTTCGCGATCACAAAAAGTACTCAAATATTTGATGACCCAGACAGACTTGAATCTGACAAAGGCGTTGGCTTGAGTTGTTGAAGATTATGAGCTTGTCATTAATTATCACCTACCCCGGAAAGGCTAATGTGGTTGCGGACGCCTTAAGCCGGAAATCACTGGTTTGCTTTGCGAGCGATGAATGTACACTTGGTCAGTTCTACCCGACAATGTGTTAGTAGCTTGAATTAAAAGCCAAAACCATTATTGATTCATCAAATTCGTGAAGCTCAGAAAGTCGATGATGATTGGTTGGTTGCAAAACGGGCTGACGGTGGTGTTTCGACACAAGGAATCGGAGTTTCAAATTGATGATGATGATTGTTTGAGGTTCAGAAGTCGTTTGTGTCTGTTCCAAGGACATTCGAAACTCCATTTCGATGATTCTGAACGAAAGCCCCATTGTAGCCGGCAATGTCAATTCACCCGGGGGAGTACGAAATATGTACAACGATTTGAAAACGCGGTTTTGGTGGCATGGTATGAAACGAGAAATCTCGCGACTTTGTTTCGAGATGTTTAATATGTCAACAAGTGAAAGCGGAACATTCAAGTGCCTTCAGGATTTACTTCAGCTCGATCATGATACCGCGAGTGGAAATAGGGATCGAGTCACAATGGACTTGTGTCCAGACTGCCATTGTCAGCAAGTAAGAAGGATGCGATTTGGGTTGTTGTTGCATAGACTGATCTAAGTCGGCCCTTGTTATCCCCGTGCGTACGATTTTTCACTTGGAATAACTAGCTCGAATTGTTTTCGAGCTGTGTTCTCAGGATTGGTGGAGATTTACAACACCGAAATGGGTACCGGTACGATTTCTGTATGTCGTCGGATAGAGATCCGAGAATTCACCTCCGCCGATTTTGGAAGAAATTGCAAGAAGTTTGGAGGTACCAAGCTGGCATTTTAGCACCGCTATTCATCCACAAACCGGAATGGTCAACCCGAGCGGTAATTAGATACTTGAGGATATGTTGAGATGTTGCATCCTTGAGTTTAGTGGTTCATGCGGAACGGTATTTACCATTGATTGAATTCGCTACGCACAAATAGTTTTCAATCAAGTATTAAGATGGCACCTTACGAGGCTTTGTACGGGGCGTAAATGCCGTAACACCATTGTTTGGACCGAGCTCGTGAAAGTAAAATTTTCGCGAGTGGATTGGTCGCCCAGTTAAAGAGCATGCTGACGAAAGAAAGTAATCGTTAGTGCTTAAGATAAGACTCAGATTCGCC
>NW_024402986.1:0-31469 GCF_007990345.1 Gossypium hirsutum | reverse complement strand
CCGGAAGTCCCATCAGAACTCCGCAGTAAGCCTGCTTGGCGAGATAGACAGGGGGGACTCGTGAAGTCCTGTTGCACCCTCCATATTTTTAAATTTTTTAGTGCATTTTCTCCACGTGGTGTAACCATCGTTATTGCGTTGGTAAATAAATAATTGGAACGATATTGGTCGAATTGCATTAAATCGAGGCGCAAGTGCGATAAGGGCAACCTTTATATAATGATGCGCAAGATTCGGTGCGATCATACCAGCACTAATGCACCGGATCCCATCAGAACTCCGCAGTAAGCGTGCTTGGCAGTAGACTAGAGATAAGGTGACCTTTATATAATTAGTGCCAGGGAACCACTATGTTAAAAAAAAAACGAATTGTGAACATAACAGCGAAGGCACTTAAGAAAATGGCAAGATGACATACACACATCACGGATCCCATCAGAACCCGCATAAGCGCTGGCGAGAGTACTAGATGGTGACCTGGATCTCGGTGCACCCCCATTATTTCAAAAGTTTTTATTGCTTTTCCCACGTGGTAACCATCGTTATTTGCGTTTGAAATAAATAATTGGAACGAATTGGTCGAATTGCATTAAATCGAGGCGCAAGTGCGATAAGGGCAGCCTTATAGAAAGATTGCGCAAGAGTGACGGTGCGATCATACCAGCACTAATGCACCGGATCCCATCAGAACTCCGCAGTAAGCGTGCTGGGCGAGAGAGTACTAGGATGGGTGACCTCCTGGGAAGTCCCGTGTGCACCCCTCCCATTTATTTCATAAATGTTTTTTAGTTGCGTTCTCCACGGTGTAACTCATCGTTATTGCGTTTGAAAAAATAATTGGAACGATATTGGTCGAATTGCATTAAATCGAGGCGCAAGTGCGATAAGGGCACCTTATATGAATAGATTGCGCAAGAGTACGGTGCGATCATACCAGCACTAATGCACCGGATCCCATCAGAACCCGCAGTAAGCGTGCTGGCGAGAGTAGTACTAGGAGGGTGACCTCGGAAGTCCCGGTGCACCCCTCCCATTATTTCATATAAGTTTTTTAGTTGCGTTTCTCCACGGGTGTAACTCATCGTATTGCGTTTGTGAAATAAATAATTGGAACGATATTGGTCGAATTGCATTAAATTCGAGGCGCAAGTGCGATAAGGGCAGCCTTAATAAAGATGCGCAAGAGTACGGTGCGATCATACCAGCACAATGCACCGATCCCATCAGAACTCCGCAGTAAGCGTGCTTGGGCGAGAGTACTAGATGGTGACCTCTGGAAGTCCTCGTTGCACCCCTCCCTTTATTCATATAATGTTTTTAGTTGCGTTCTCCACTGGTGTAACCATTCGTATTGCGTTTGTGAAATAAATAATTGGAACGATATTGTCGAATTGCATTAAATTCGAGGCGCAAGTGCGATAAGGGCAGCCTTATATGAAAGATGCGCAAGAGTGACGGGTGCGATCATACCACACTAATGCACCGATCCCATCAGAACCCGCAGTTAAGCGTGCTGGGCGAGAGTAGTACTAGGATGGGTGACCTCCTGGGAAGTCCCGGTGCACCCTCCCATTTTTATAAATTTTTTAGTTGCGTTTCTCCACGTGGTAACCATCGTATTGTTTGGAAATAAATAATTGGAACGATATTGTCGAATTGCATTAAATCGAGGCGCAAGTGCGATAAGGGCAGCCTTATATGAAAGATGCGCAAGAGTGACGGTGCGATCAACCAGCACAATGCACCGATCCCATCAGAACTCCGCAGTAAGCGGCTGGCGAGAGTACTAGGATGGTGACCTCCTGGGAAGTCCTCGGTTGCACCCCTCCCATTTATTCATAAATGTTTTTAGTTGCGTTTCTCCACGTGGTAACTCATCGTATTGCGTTGTGAAATAAATAATGGAACGATATTGGTCGAATTGCATTAAATTCGAGGCGCAAGTGCGATAAGGGCAGCCTTTATAGAATAGATGCGCAAGAGTGACGGTGCGATCATACCAGCACTAATGCACCGATCCCATCAGAACCCGCAGTAAGCGTGCTTGGGCGAGAGTAGTACTAGGATGGTGACCTCTGGAATCCCGTGTTGCACCCCTCCTTTATTCATATAATGTTTTTAGTTGCGTTTCTCCACGTGTAACCATCGTATTGCGTTTGTGAAATAAATAATTGGAACGATATTGGTCGAATTTGCATTAAATCGAGGCGCAAGTGCGATAAGGGCAGCCTTTAATGAATAGATGCGCAAGAGTTGACGGGTGCGATCAACCAGCACTAATGCACCGGATCCCATCAGAACTCCGCAGTAAGCGGCTTGGGCGAGAGTAGTACTAGGATGGTGACCTCCTGGAAGTCCTCGGTGCACCCCTCCCATTTATTCATATAATGTTTTTTAGTTGCGTTTCTCCACGGGTAACTCATTCGTTATTTGCGTTTGTGAAATAAATAATTGGAACGATATTGGTCGAATTGCATTAAATCGAGGCGCAAGTGCGATAAGGGCAGCCTTATATGAATAGATTGCGCAAGAGTGACGGTGCGATCATACCAGCACTAATGCACCGATCCCATCAGAACTCCGCAGTAAGCTGCTGGGCGAGAGTAGTACTAGGATGGTGACCTCCTGGAAGTCCTCGTTGCACCCTCCCATTTATTCATAAAGTTTTTTAGTTGCGTTTCTCCACGGTGTAACTCATTCGTATTGCGTTTGAAATAAATAATTGGAACGATATTTGTCGAATTGCATTAAATCGAGGCGCAAGTGCGATAAGGGCAGCCTTATAGAATAGATGCGCAAGAGTTGACGGGTGCGATCATACCAGCACTAATGCACCGGATCCCATCAGAACTCCGCAGTAAGCGTGCTGGCGAGAGTAGTACAGGATGGTGACCTCTGGAAGTCCCGTGTGCACCCCTCCCATTATTTCATAAATGTTTTTTAGTTGCGTTCTCCACGTGGTGTAACTCATTCGTTATTGCGTTGTGAAATAAATAATTGGAACGATATTGGTCGAATTGCATTAAATTCGAGGCGCAAGTGCGATAAGGGCAGCCTTATATGAATAGATGCGCAAGAGTGACGGGTGCGATCATACCAGCACTAATGCACCGGATCCCATCAGAACTCCGCAGTAAGCGTGCTGGGCGAGAGTAGTACTAGGATGGTGACCTCCTGGAAGTCCTCGTGTGCACCCCTCCCATTTATTCATAAAGTTTTTAGTTGCGTTTCTCCACGTGGTGTAACTCATTCGTTATGCGTTTGAAATAAATAATTGGAACGATATTGGTCGAATTGCATTAAATCGAGGCGCAAGTGCGATAAGGCAGCCTTATATGAATAGATGCGCAAGAGTGACGGTGCGATCATACCAGCACTAAGCACCGATCCCATCAGAACTCCGCAGTAAGCGTGCTGGCGAGAGTAGTACTAGGATGGTGACCTCTGGAAGTCCCGTGTGCACCCTCCATTTTTCAATAAGTTTTTAGTTGCGTTTCTCCACGTGGTAACTCATCGTATTGCGTTTTGGAAATAAATAATTGGAACGATATTGTCGAATTGCATTAAATCGAGGCGCAAGTGCGATAAGGGCAGCCTTATATGAATAGATGCGCAAGAGTGACGGTGCGATCATACCAGCACTAATGCACCGGATCCCATCAGAACTCCGCAGTAAGCGTGCTGGGCGAGAGTAGTACTAGGATGGGTGACCTCCTGGAAGTCCTCGGTTGCACCCCTCCCATTTATTCATATAAGTTTTTTAGTGCTTTCTCCACGTGGTGTAACTCATTCGTTATTGCGTTTGTGAAATAAATAATTGGAACGATATTGTCGAATTTGCATTAAATCGAGGCGCAAGTGCGATAAGGGCAGCCTTATATGAATAGATGCGCAAGAGTGACGGTGCGATCATACCAGCACTAATGCACCGGATCCCATCAGAACTCCGCAGTAAGCGTGCTGGCGAGAGTATACTAGGATGGTGACCTCCTGGGAAGTCCTCGTGTGCACCCCTCCCATTTATTCATATAATGTTTTTTAGTTGCGTTTCTCCACGTGGTAACTCATTCGTATTGCGTTTGTGAAATAAATAATTGGAACGATATTGGTCGAATTGCATTAAATTCGAGGCGCAAGTGCGATAAGGGCAGCCTTATATGAATAGATGCGCAAGAGTTGACGGGTGCGATCATACCAGCACTAATGCACCGGATCCCATCAGAACTCCGCAGTAAGCGTGCTTGGCGAGAGTAGTACTAGGAGGTGACCTCCTGGAAGTCCTCGGTGCACCCCTCCCATTTATTCATAAAGTTTTTAGTTGCGTTTCTCCACGTGGTGTAACTCATTCGTTATTGCGTTTGTGAAATAAATAATTGGAACGATATTGGTCGAATTGCATTAAATTCGAGGCGCAAGTGCGATAAGGGCAGCCTTATATGAATAGATTGCGCAAGAGTGACGGTGCGATCATACCAGCACTAATGCACCGGATCCCATCAGAACTCCGCAGTTAAGCGTGCTGGGCGAGAGTAGTACTAGGATGGTGACCTCCTGGGAAGTCCTCGTGTTGCACCCCTCCCTTTATTCATATAATGTTTTTTAGTTGCGTTTCTCCACGTGGTGTAACTCATCGTTATTGCGTTTGTGAAATAAATAATTGGAACGATATTGTCGAATTGCATTTAAATCGAGGCGCAAGTGCGATAAGGGCAGCCTTATATGAATAGATGCGCAAGAGTTGACGGTGCGATCATACCAGCACTAATGCACCGGATCCCATCAGAACTCCGCAGTAAGCGGCTTGGCGAGAGTAGTACTAGGATGGTGACCTCCTGGGAAGTCCTCGTTGCACCCCTCCCATTTATTCATATAAGTTTTTTAGTTGCGTTTCTCCACGTGTGTAACTCATCGTTATTGCGTTTGTGAAATAAATAATTGGAACGATATTGGTCGAATTGCATTAAATTCGAGGCGCAAGTGCGATAAGGGCAGCCTTATATGAATAGATGCGCAAGAGTGACGGTGCGATCATACCAGCACTAATGCACCGGATCCCATCAGAACTCCGCAGTTAAGCGTGCTGGGCGAGAGTAGTACTAGGATGGTGACCTCCTGGAATCCTCGTGTGCACCCCTCCCATTTATTCATATAATGTTTTTAGTTGCGTTTCTCCACGGTGTAACCATCGTATTGCGTTTGTGAAATAAATAATTGGAACGATATTGTCGAATTGCATTAAATCGAGGCGCAAGTGCGATAAGGGCAGCCTTATATGAATAGATGCGCAAGAGTTGACGGTGCGATCATACCAGCACTAATGCACCGGATCCCATCAGAACTCCGCAGTAAGCGGCTGGCGAAGTAGTACTAGATGGTGACCTCCTGGAAGTCCTCGGTTGCACCCCTCCCATTTATTCATAAATGTTTTTAGTTGCGTTTCTCCACGTGTGTAACTCATTCGTTATTGCGTTTGTGAAATAAATAATTGGAACGATATTGGTCGAATTGCATTAAATCGAGCGCAAGTGCGATAAGGGCAGCCTTATATGAATAGATGCGCAAGAGTGACGGTGCGATCATACCAGCACTAATGCACCGGATCCCATCAGAACTCCGCAGTAAGCGTGCTGGCGAGAGTAGTACTAGAGGGTGACCTCTGGAATCCTCGTTGCACCCCTCCATTTATTCATATAATTTTTTTAGTTGCGTTTCTCCACGTGGTAACCATTCGTATTGCGTTGTGAAATAAATAATTGGAACGATATTGGTCGAATTGCATTAAATCGAGGCGCAAGTCGATAAGGGCAGCCTTATAATAGATGCGCAAGAGTGACGGTGCGATCATACCAGCACTAATGCACCGGATCCCATCAAACTCCGCAGTAAGCGGCTGGGCGAGAGTACTAGATGGTGACCTCCTGGAAGTCCCGTGTGCACCCCTCCATTTATTCATAAATTTTTTAGTTGCGTTTCTCCACGTGGTAACTCATTCGTATTGCGTTTGTGAAATAAATAATTGAACGATATGGTCGAATTTGCATTAAATTCGAGGCGCAAGTGCGATAAGGGCAGCCTTATATGAATAGATGCGCAAGAGTGACGGGTGCGATCATACCAGCACTAATGCACCGGATCCCATCAGAACTCCGCAGTAAGCGGCTGGGCGAGAGTAGTACTAGGATGGGTGACCTCCTGGGAAGTCCTCGTTGCACCCCTCCCATTTATTCATATAATGTTTTTAGTTGCGTTTCTCCACGTGGTAACTCATTCGTATTTGCGTTTGTGAAATAAATAATTGGAACGATATTGGTCGAATTGCATTAAATTCGAGGCGCAAGTGCGATAAGGGCAGCCTTATATGAATAGATGCGCAAGAGTGACGGGTGCGATCATACCAGCACTAATGCACCGGATCCCATCAGAACTCCGCAGTAAGCGTGCTGGCGAGAGTAGTACTAGGAGGTGACCTCCTGGAAGTCCTCGTTGCACCCCTCCCATTTTATTCATATAATGTTTTTAGTTGCGTTTCTCCACGTGGTGTAACTCATTCGTTATTGCGTTTGTGAAATAAATAATTGGAACGATATTGGTCGAATTGCATTAAATTCGAGGCGCAAGTGCGATAAGGGCAGCCTTATATGAATAGATGCGCAAGAGTGACGGGTGCGATCATACCAGCACTAATGCACCGATCCATCAGAACTCCGCAGTAAGCTGCTGGGCGAGAGTAGTACAGGATGGTGACCTCCTGGAAGTCCCGTGTTGCACCCCTCCCATTTATTCATAAATGTTTTTAGTTGCGTTTCTCCACGTGTGTAACTCATTCGTATTGCGTTTGTGAAATAAATAATTGGAACGATATTGGTCGAATTGCATTAAATTCGAGGCGCAAGTGCGATAAGGGCAGCCTTATATGAAAGATGCGCAAGAGTTGACGGGTGCGATCATACCAGCACTAATGCACCGGATCCCATCAGAACTCCGCAGTAAGCGGCTTGGCGAGAGTAGTACTAGATGGTGACCTCTGGGAAGTCCTCGGTTGCACCCTCCCATTTATTCAATAAGTTTTTTAGTTGCGTTCTCCACGTGGTAACTCATTCGTATTGCGTTTGTGAAATAAATAATTGGAACGATATTGGTCGAATTGCATTAAATCGAGCGCAAGTGCGATAAGGGCAGCCTTTATATGAATAGATGCGCAAGAGTGACGGTGCGATCATACCAGCACTAATGCACCGGATCCCATCAGAACTCCGCAGTTAAGCGGCTTGGGCGAGAGTAGTACTAGGATGGGTGACCTCCTGGAAGTCCTCGGTTGCACCCCTCCCATTTATTCATATAATTTTTAGTTGCGTTTCTCCACGTGGTGTAACTCATTCGTTATTGCGTTTGTGAAATAAATAATTGAACGATATTGTCGAATTGCATTAAATCGAGCGCAAGTGCGATAAGGGCAGCCTTATATGAATAGATTGCGCAAGAGTGACGGGTGCGATCATACCAGCACAATGCACCGGATCCCATCAGAACTCCGCAGTAAGCGTGCTTGGCGAGAGTAGTACTAGGATGGTGACCTCCTGGAAGTCCTCGTGTGCACCCCTCCATTTTTTCATAAAGTTTTTTAGTTGCGTTTCTCCACGTGGTAACTCATCGTTATTGCGTTGTGAAATAAATAATTGGAACGATATTGGTCGAATTGCATTTAAATCGAGGCGCAAGTGCGATAAGGGCAGCCTTATATGAATAGATTGCGCAAGAGTTGACGGGTGCGATCATACCAGCACTAATGCACCGGATCCCATCAGAACTCCGCAGTAAGCGGCTGGCGAGAGTAGTACTAGGATGGTGACCTCCTGGAAGTCCTCGGTTGCACCCCTCCATTTATTCATAAATGTTTTTTAGTTGCGTTTCTCCACGTGGTGTAACTCATTCGTATTGCGTTTGTGAAATAAATAATTGGAACGATATTGGTCGAATTGCATTAAATTCGAGGCGCAAGTGCGATAAGGGCAGCCTTATATGAATAGATGCGCAAGAGTTGACGGTGCGATCATACCAGCACTAATGCACCGGATCCCATCAGAACTCCGCAGTTAAGCGTGCTTGGGCGAGAGTAGTACTAGATGGTGACCTCCTGGGAAGTCCTCGTGTTGCACCCCTCCATTTATTCATATAATGTTTTTAGTTGCGTTTCTCCACGTGGTAACTCATTCGTATTGCGTTTGTGAAATAAATAATTGGAACGATATTGGTCGAATTGCATTAAATCGAGGCGCAAGTGCGATAAGGGCAGCCTTTATATGAATAGATTGCGCAAGAGTGACGGTGCGATCATACCAGCACTAATGCACCGGATCCCATCAGAACTCCGCATTAAGCGTGCTTGGCGAGAGTAGTACTAGGATGGTGACCTCCTGGAAGTCCTCGTGTTGCACCCCTCCCATTTATTTCATATAATGTTTTTTAGTTGCGTTTCTCCACGGTGTAACTCATCGTATTGCGTTTGTGAAATAAATAATTGGAACGATATTGTCAATTGCATTTAAATCGAGGCGCAAGTGCGATAAGGGCAGCCTTTATATGAATAGATGCGCAAGAGTTGACGGTGCGATCATACCAGCACTAATGCACCGGATCCCATCAGAACTCCGCAGTTAAGCGTGCTGGGCGAGAGTAGTACTAGGATGGTGACCTCCTGGAAGTCCTCGGTTGCACCCCTCCCATTTATTCATATAATTTTTTTAGTTGCGTTTCTCCACGTGGTGTAACTCATCGTTATTCGTTTGTGAAATAAATAATTGGAACGATATTGGTCGAATTTGCATTAAATCGAGGCGCAAGTGCGATAAGGGCAGCCTTATATGAATAGATTGCGCAAGAGTGACGGGTCGATCATACCACACTAATGCACCGATCCCATCAGAACTCCGCAGTTAAGCGGCTGGGCGGAGTAGTACTAGGATGGTGACCTCTGGAAGTCCTCGTGTTGCACCCCTCCCATTTATTCATAAAGTTTTTTAGTTGCGTTTTCTCCACGTGGTGTAACTCATCGTTATTGCGTTTGTGAAATAAATAATTGGAACGATATTGGTCGAATTGCATTAAATCGAGGCGCAAGTGCGATAAGGGCAGCCTTATATGAATAGATGCGCAAGAGTTGACGGTGCGATCATACCAGCACTAATGCACCGGATCCCATCAGAACTCCGCAGTTAAGCGTGCTGGCGAGAGTAGTACTAGATGGTGACCTCCTGGAAGTCCTCGTGTTGCACCCCTCCCATTTATTCATAAAGTTTTTTAGTGCGTTTCTCCACGTGTGTAACTCATCGTATTGCGTTTGGAAATAAATAATTGGAACGATATTGGTCGAATTGCATTAAATTCGAGGCGCAAGTGCGATAAGGGCAGCCTTATATGAATAGATGCGCAAAGTTGACGGGTGCGATCATACCAGCACTAATGCACCGATCCCATCAGAACTCCGCAGTAAGCGTGCTGGCGAGAGTACTAGATGGGTGACCTCTGGGAAGTCCTCGGTTGCACCCCTCCCATTTATTCATATAAGTTTTTTAGTTGCGTTTCTCCACGTGGTAACTCATCGTTATTGCGTTTGTGAAATAAATAATTGGAACGATATTGGTCGAATTGCATTAAATTCGAGGCGCAAGTGCGATAAGGGCAGCCTTTATATGAATAGATGCGCAAGAGTGACGGTGCGATCATACCAGCACTAATGCACCGATCCCATCAGAACTCCGCAGTAAGCGGCTTGGGCGAGAGTATACTAGGATGGTGACCTCTGGAAGTCCTCGTGTTGCACCCCTCCCATTTATTCATATAAGTTTTTTAGTTGCGTTTCTCCACGTGGTGTAACTCATTCGTTATTGCGTTTGGAAATAAATAATTTGGAACGATATTGGTCGAATTGCATTTAAATTCGAGGCGCAAGTGCGATAAGGGCAGCCTTTATATGAATAGATTGCGCAAGAGTGACGGGTGCGATCATACCAGCACTAATGCACCGGATCCCATCAGAACTCCGCAGTAAGCGTGCTTGGCGAGAGTAGTACTAGATGGTGACCTCCTGGAAGTCCTCGTTGCACCCCTCCATTTATTCATAAATGTTTTTAGTTGCGTTTCTCCACGTGGTGTAACTCATTCGTTATTGCGTTTGTGAAATAAATAATTGGAACGATATTGGTCGAATTTGCATTAAATTCGAGGCGCAAGTGCGATAAGGCAGCCTTATATGAATAGATTGCGCAAGAGTTGACGGTGCGATCATACCAGCACTAATGCACCGGATCCCATCAGAACTCCGCAGTAAGCGTGCTTGGGCGAGAGTATACTAGGATGGGTGACCTCCTGGAAGTCCTCGTTGCACCCCTCCCATTTTTTCATAAATGTTTTTTAGTTGCGTTTCTCCACGTGTGTAACCATCGTTATTGCGTTTGAAATAAATAATTGGAACGATATTGTCGAATTGCATTAAATCGAGGCGCAAGTGCGATAAGGGCAGCCTTTAATGAATAGATGCGCAAGAGTGACGGGTGCGATCATACCAGCACTAATGCACCGGATCCCATCAGAACTCCGCAGTAAGCGGCTTGGCGAGAGTAGTACTAGGATGGTGACCTCCTGGGAAGTCCTCGGTTGCACCCCTCCCATTTATTCATATAATGTTTTTTAGTTGCGTTTCTCCACGTGTGTAACTCATTCGTTATTGCGTTTGAAATAAATAATTGGAACGATATTGGTCGAATTGCATTAAATTCGAGGCGCAAGTCGATAAGGGCAGCCTTATATGAATAGATGCGCAAGAGTTGACGGGTGCGATCATACCAGCACTAATGCACCGATCCCATCAGAACTCCGCAGTAAGCGTGCTTGGCGAGAGTAGTACTAGATGGTGACCTCCTGGAAGTCCTCGTGTTGCACCCCTCCATTTATTCATATAATTTTTTAGTTGCGTTTCTCCACTGGTGTAACTCATTCGTATTGCGTTTGTGAAATAAATAATTGAACGATATTGGTCGAATTGCATTAAATTCGAGGCGCAAGTGCGATAAGGGCAGCCTTATATGAATAGATTGCGCAAGAGTTGACGGTGCGATCATACCAGCACTAATGCACCGATCCCATCAGAACTCCGCAGTAAGCGTGCTGGCGAGAGTAGTACTAGGATGGTGACCTCTGGAAGTCCTCGTTGCACCCCTCCCTTTATTCATATAATGTTTTTTTAGTTGCGTTTCTCCACGTGTGTAACTCATTCGTTATTGCGTTTTGAAATAAATAATTGGAACGATATTGGTCGAATTTGCATTAAATCGAGCGCAAGTGCGATAAGGGCAGCCTTTATGAATAGATTGCGCAAGAGTGACGGGTGCGATCATACCAGCACTAATGCACCGGATCCCATCAGAACTCCGCAGTTAAGCGTGCTTGGCGAGAGTAGTACTAGGATGGGTGACCTCCTGGAAGTCCTCGTGTTGCACCCCCCATTTATTCATATAATGTTTTTTAGTTGCGTTTCTCCACGTGGTGTAACTCATTCGTTATTGCGTTTGTGAAATAAATAATTGGAACGATATTGTCGAATTTGCATTAAATCGAGGCGCAAGTGCGATAAGGGCAGCCTTATATGAATAGATTGCGCAAGAGTTGACGGTGCGATCATACCAGCACTAATGCACCGGATCCCATCAGAACTCCGCAGTTAAGCGTGCTTGGGCGAGAGTAGTACTAGGATGGTGACCTCCTGGGAAGTCCTCGGTTGCACCCCCCATTTATTCATATAATGTTTTTTAGTTGCGTTTCTCCACGTGTGTAACTCATTCGTTATTGCGTTTGTGAATAAATAATTGGAACGATATTGTCGAATTTGCATTAAATTCGAGGCGCAAGTGCGATAAGGGCAGCCTTATATGAATAGATTGCGCAAGAGTGACGGTGCGATCATACCAGCACTAATGCACCGGATCCCATCAGAACTCCGCAGTAAGCGGCTTGGGCGAGTAGTACTAGGATGGGTGACCTCCTGGGAATCCTCGTGTGCACCCCTCCATTTATTCATATAAGTTTTTTAGTGCGTTTCTCCACGTGGTGTAACTCATTCGTTATTTGCGTTTGTAAATAAATAATTGGAACGATATTGTCGAATTGCATTAAATCGAGGCGCAAGTGCGATAAGGGCAGCCTTATATGAATAGATGCGCAAAGTTACGGTGCGATCATACCAGCACTAATGCACCGATCCCATCAGAACTCCGCAGTAAGCGGCTGGGCGGAGTAGTACTAGATGGTGACCTCTGGAATCCTCGTGTTGCACCCCTCCCTTTTATTCATAAATTTTTTTAGTTGCGTTTCTCCACGTGGTGTAACTCATTCGTTATTTGCGTTTGTGAAATAAATAATTGGAACGATATTGGTCGAATTGCATTAAATCGAGGCGCAAGTGCGATAAGGGCAGCCTTATATGAATAGATGCGCAAGAGTTGACGGTGCGATCATACCAGCACTAATGCACCGGATCCCATCAGAACTCCGCAGTTAAGCGTGCTTGGGCGAGAGTATACTAGGATGGTGACCTCCTGGGAATCCTCGTGTGCACCCTCCCTTTATTTCATATAATGTTTTTTAGTTGCGTTTCTCCACGTGTAACTCATCGTATTGCGTTTGTGAAATAAATAATTTGGAACGATATTTGGTCGAATTTGCATTAAATCGAGCGCAAGTGCGATAAGGGCAGCCTTTAATGAATAGATGCGCAAGAGTTGACGGGTGCGATCATACCAGCACTAATGCACCGGATCCCATCAGAACTCCGCAGTTAAGCGTGCTTGGGCGAGAGTAGTACTAGGATGGGTGACCTCCTGGGAAGTCCTCGTGTTGCACCCCTCCATTTATTTCATATAATTTTTTTAGTTGCTTTCTCCACTGGTGTAACTCATTCGTTATTTGCGTTTGTGAAATAAATAATTGGAACGATATTTGGTCGAATTGCATTTAAATTCGAGGCGCAAGTGCGATAAGGGCAGCCTTTATATGAATAGATGCGCAAGAGTTGACGGGTCGATCATACCAGCACAATGCACCGGATCCCATCAGAACTCCGCAGTTAAGCGTGCTTGGCGGAGTAGTACTAGATGGTGACCTCTGGAATCCTCGTGTGCACCCTCCATTTTTTCATAAAGTTTTTTAGTTGCTTTCTCCACGTGGTAACTCATCGTTATTTGTTTTGTGAAATAAATAATTTGAACGATATTGTCGAATTGCATTTAAATTCGAGGCGCAAGTGCGATAAGGGCACCTTTATATGAATAGATTGCGCAAGAGTTGACGGTGCGATCATACCAGCACTAATGCACCGGATCCCATCAGAACTCCGCAGTTAAGCTGCTTGGCGAGAGTAGTACTAGGATGGTGACCTCTGGAAGTCCTCGTGTTGCACCCCTCCCATTTATTTCATATAATGTTTTTTAGTTCGTTTCTCCACGTGGTGTAACTCATTCGTTATTTGCGTTTTGTGAAATAAATAATTGGAACGATATTTGGTCGAATTGCATTTAAATTCGAGGCGCAAGTGCGATAAGGGCAGCCTTTATATGAATAGATTGCGCAAGAGTGACGGTGCGATCATACCAGCACTAATGCACCGGATCCCATCAGAACTCCGCAGTTAAGCGTGCTTGGGCGAGAGTAGTACTAGATGGTGACCTCCTGGAATCCTCGTGTTGCACCCCTCCATTTATTTCATATAATGTTTTTTAGTTGCGTTTCTCCACGTGTGTAACTCATTCGTTATTTGCGTTTGTGAAATAAATAATTTGGAACGATATTGGTCGAATTGCATTAAATTCGAGGCGCAAGTGCGATAAGGGCAGCCTTTATATGAATAGATTGCGCAAGAGTTACGGTGCGATCATACCACACTAATGCACCGGATCCATCAGAACTCCGCAGTAAGCGCTTGGCGAGAGTAGTACTAGGATGGTGACCTCTGGAATCCTCGGTTGCACCCCTCCATTTATTTATATAATGTTTTTTAGTTCTTTTCTCCACTGGTGTAACTCATTCGTTATTGCGTTTTGAAATAAATAATTGGAACGATATTTGGTCGAATTGCATTTAAATTCGAGCGCAAGTGCGATAAGGGCAGCCTTTATATGAATAGATTGCGCAAGAGTGACGGGTGCGATCATACCACACTAATGCACCGATCCCATCAGAACTCCGCAGTTAAGCGTGCTTGGGCGAGAGTAGTACTAGGATGGGTGACCTCTGGGAAGTCCTCGTGTTGCACCCCTCCCTTTTATTCATATAATGTTTTTTAGTTGCGTTTCTCCACGTGGTGTAACTCATTCGTATTGCGTTTGTGAAATAAATAATTTGGAACGATATTGGTCGAATTTGCATTAAATTCGAGGCGCAAGTGCGATAAGGGCAGCCTTTATATGAATAGATTGCGCAAGAGTGACGGGTGCGATCATACCAGCACTAATGCACCGGATCCCATCAAACTCCGCAGTTAAGCGTGCTTGGGCGAGAGTATACTAGATGGGTGACCTCTGGGAATCCTCGTTGCACCCCTCCATTTTTTCATAAAGTTTTTTTAGTTGCTTTCTCCACGTGGTGTACTCATTCGTATTGCGTTTGTGAAATAAATAATTTGGAACGATATTGGTCGAATTTGCATTAAATCGAGGCGCAAGTGCGATAAGGCAGCCTTTATATGAATAGATTGCGCAAGAGTGACGGTGCGATCATACCAGCACTAAGCACCGGATCCCATCAGAACTCCGCAGTAAGCGTGCTTGGGCGAGAGTAGTACTAGGATGGGTGACCTCTGGGAATCCTCGTGTGCACCCCTCCATTTTATTCATATAATGTTTTTTAGTTGCGTTTCTCCACGTGTGTAACTCATTCGTTATTGCGTTTGTGAAATAAATAATTTGGAACGATATTGGTCGAATTGCATTAAATTCGAGCGCAAGTCGATAAGGCAGCCTTATATGAATAGATTGCGCAAGAGTGACGGTGCGATCATACCACACTAATGCACCGGATCCCATCAGAACTCCGCAGTTAAGCGTGCTTGGGCGAGAGTAGTACTAGATGGGACCTCCTGGAAGTCCTGTTGCACCCTCCCATTTTTTCATATAATGTTTTTTTAGTTGCGTTTCTCCACGTGTGTAACTCATTCGTTATTTGCGTTTGTGAAATAAATAATTTGGAACGATATTGGTCGAATTGCATTTAAATTCGAGGCGCAAGTGCGATAAGGGCAGCCTTATATGAATAGATTGCGCAAGATTGACGGGTGCGATCATACCAGCACTAATGCACCGGATCCCATCAAACTCCGCAGTTAAGCGGCTTGGGCGAGGTAGTACTAGGATGGGTGACCTCCTGGGAAGTCCTCGTTGCACCCCTCCCATTTTATTCATATAAATTTTTTAGTTGCGTTTCTCCACGTGTGTAACTCATTCGTTATTTCGTTTTGTGAAATAAATAATTGGAACGATATTTGGTCGAATTGCATTAAATTCGAGGCGCAAGTGCGATAAGGGCAGCCTTTATATGAATAGATTGCGCAAGAGTTGACGGGTGCGATCATACCAGCACTAATGCACCGGATCCCATCAGAACTCCGCAGTTAAGCTGCTTGGCGAGATAGTACTAGGATGGTGACCTCCTGGAAGTCCTCGTGTGCACCCCTCCCATTTTTTCATATAATGTTTTTAGTTGCGTTTTCTCCACGTGGTGTAACTCATTCGTTATTTCTTTGTGAAATAAATAATTTGGAACGATATTTGGTCGAATTGCATTTAAATCGAGGCGCAAGTGCGATAAGGGCAGCCTTTATATGAATAGATTGCGCAAGAGTTGACGGTGCGATCATACCAGCACTAATGCACCGGATCCCATCAGAACTCCGCAGTTAAGCGTGCTGGGCGAGAGTATACTAGGATGGGTGACCTCTGGGAAGTCCTCGTGTGCACCCCTCCCATTTTATTTCATATAATTTTTTTTAGTTGCGTTTCTCCACGTGGTGTAACTCATTCGTATTTGCGTTTGTGAAATAAATAATTGGAACGATATTGGTCGAATTTGCATTAAATTCGAGCGCAAGTGCGATAAGGGCAGCCTTTATAGAATAGATGCGCAAGAGTGACGGTGCGATCATACCAGCACTAATGCACCGGATCCCATCAGAACTCCGCATTAAGCGTGCTTGGCGAGAGTAGTACTAGGATGGTGACCTCCTGGAAGTCCTCGTTTGCACCCCTCCCATTTTATTCATATAATGTTTTTTAGTTGCGTTTCTCCACGTGGTGTAACTCATTCGTTATTGCGTTTGTGAAATAAATAATTTGGAACGATATTGGTCGAATTTGCATTAAATTCGAGCGCAAGTGCGATAAGGCAGCCTTTATATGAATAGATGCGCAAGAGTTGACGGTGCGATCATACCAGCACTAATGCACCGGATCCCATCAGAACTCCGCAGTAAGCGTGCTTGGCGAGAGTAGTACTAGGATGGGTGACCTCCTGGGAAGTCCTCGGTTGCACCCCTCCCATTTTATTTCATATAATGTTTTTTAGTTGCGTTTCTCCACGTGGTGAACTCATTCGTTATTTGCGTTTTGTGAAATAAATAATTGGAACGATATTTGGTCGAATTTCATTTAAATTCGAGGCGCAAGTGCGATAAGGGGCAGCCTTTAATGAATAGATTGCGCAAGAGTTGACGGTGCGATCATACCAGCACTAATGCACCGGATCCCATCAGAACTCCGCATTAAGCGTGCTTGGGCGAGAGTAGTACTAGATGGGTGACCTCCTGGGAAGTCCTCGTGTTGCACCCCTCCCATTTTATTTCATATAATGTTTTTTAGTTGCGTTTCTCCACGTGGTAACTCATTCGTTATTTGCGTTTGTGAAATAAATAATTGGAACGATATTTGGTCGAATTTGCATTTAAATTCGAGGCGCAAGTGCGATAAGGGCAGCCTTTATATGATAGATTGCGCAAGAGTGACGGGTCGATCATACCAGCACTAATGCACCGATCCCATCAGAACTCCGCAGTAAGCTGCTTGGCGAGAGTAACTAGGATGGGTACCTCCTGGAAGTCCTCTGTTGCACCCCTCCATTTTTTCATATAATGTTTTTTAGTTGCGTTTCTCCACGTGTAACTCATCGTTATTGCGTTTTGAAATAAATAATTTGAACGATATTTGTCGAATTGCATTAAATTCGAGCGCAAGCGATAAGGCACTTTATATGAATAGATTGCGCAAGAGTTGACGGTGCGATCATACCAGCACTAATGCACCGATCCCATCAGAACTCCGCAGTAAGCCTGCTGGCGAGAGAGTACTAGGATGGTGACCTCTGGGAAGTCCTGTTGCACCCCTCATTTTTTTAAATTTTTTTTAGTTGCTTTCTCCACTGGTGTAACTCATTCGTTATTGCGTTTGTGAAATAAATAATTTGGAACGATATTGGTCGAATTGCATTAAATTCGAGCGCAAGTGCGATAAGGGCACCTTATATAATAGATTGCGCAAGAGTTGACGGGTGCGATCATACAGCACAATGCACCGGATCCCATCAGAACTCCGCAGTAAGCGGCTTGGCGGAGTAGTACTAGATGGGACCTCTGGAATCCTCGGTTGCACCCTCCCATTTATTTCATATAATTTTTTAGTTGCTTTCTCCACGTGTAACTCATTCGTTATTGCGTTTGGAAATAATAATTGGAACGATATTTGCGAATTGCATTAAATCGAGGCGCAAGTGCGATAAGGCAGCCTTATATGAATAGATTGCGCAAGAGTTGACGGGTGCGATCATACCAGCACAATGCACCGATCCCATCAGAACTCCGCAGTAAGCGTGCTGGGCGAGAGTAGTACTAGATGGTGACCTCTGGAAGTCCTCGTGTTGCACCCCTCCCATTTATTCATATAATTTTTTTAGTTGCGTTTCTCCACGTGGTGTAACTCATTCGTTATTGCGTTTGTGAATAAATAATTTGGAACGATATGGTCGAATTTGCATTAAATCGAGGCGCAAGTGCATAAGGGCAGCCTTTATATGAATAGATGCGCAAGAGTGACGGGTGCGATCATACCAGCACTAATGCACCGGATCCCATCAGAACTCCGCATAAGCGTGCTTGGCGAGAGTAGTACTAGATGGTGACCTCCTGGAAGTCCTCGTGTGCACCCCTCCCTTTATTCATATAATGTTTTTTAGTTGCGTTTTCTCCACGTGGTGTAACTCATCGTTATTTCGTTTTGTGAAATAAATAATTTGGAACGATATTTGGTCGAATTTGATTAAATTCGAGCGCAAGTGCGATAAGGGCAGCCTTTATATGAATAGATTGCGCAAGAGTGACGGGTCGATCATACCAGCACTAATGCACCGATCCCATCAAACTCCGCAGTAAGCGTGCTTGGGCGAGAGTATACTAGGATGGTGACCTCCTGGAAGTCTCGTGTTGCACCCCTCCATTTTATTTCATATAATTTTTTTTAGTTGCGTTTCTCCACGTGGTTAACCATTCGTTATTGCGTTTGTGAAATAAATAATTTGGAACGATATTGGTCGAATTTGCATTAAATCGAGGCGCAAGTGCGATAAGGGCACCTTATATGAATAGATTGCGCAAGAGTTGACGGTGCGATCAACCAGCACTAATGCACCGGATCCCATCAGAACTCCGCAGTTAAGCGTGCTTGGGCAGAGTAGTACTAGGATGGTGACCTCCTGGAAGTCCTCGGTTGCACCCTCCATTTATTCATATAATGTTTTTTTAGTTGCGTTTCTCCACGTGTGTAACTCATTCGTTATTTGCGTTTGTGAAATAAATAATTTGGAAGATATTGGTCGAATTTGCATTAAATCGAGGCGCAAGTGCGATAAGGGCAGCCTTTATATGAATAGATGCGCAAGAGTGACGGGTGCGATCATACCAGCACTAATGCACCGGATCCCATCAGAACTCCGCAGTAACGTGCTTGGCGAGAGTAGTACTAGGATGGGTGACCTCTGGAATCCTCGTGTTGCACCCTCCCATTTATTCATATAAGTTTTTTAGTTGCGTTTCTCCACGTGGTGTAACTCATTCGTATTGCGTTTGTGAATAAATAATTGAACGATATTTGTCGAATTTGCATTAAATTCAGGCGCAATGCGATAAGGGCAGCCTTTATATGAATAGATGCGCAAGAGTTGACGGTGCGATCATACCAGCACTAATGCACCGGATCCATCAGAACTCCGCAGTTAAGCGTGCTTGGGCGAGATAGTACTAGATGGGTGACCTCTGGAATCTCGTTTGCACCCTCCTTTTATTTCATATAATTTTTTTAGTTGCGTTTCTCCACGTTGTAACTCATTCTTATTGCGTTTGTGAAATAAATAATTTGGAACGATATTTGGTCGAATTTGCATTTAAATTCGAGGCGCAAGTGCGATAAGGGCAGCCTTATATAATAGATTGCGCAAGAGTTGACGGGTGCGATCATACCAGCACTAATGCACCGGATCCCATCAGAACTCCGCAGTTAAGCGGCTGGGCGAGAGTAGTACTAGGATGGTGACCTCCTGGGAAGTCCTCGTGTTGCACCCCTCCCTTTTATTCATATAATTTTTTTTAGTTCGTTTCTCCACGTGGTGTAACTCATTCGTTATTCGTTTTGTGAAATAAATAATTTGGAACGATATTTGGTCGAATTTGCATTTAAATCGAGCGCAAGTGCGATAAGGGCAGCCTTATATGAATAGATGCGCAAGAGTTGACGGGTCGATCATACCAGCACTAATGCACCGGATCCCATCAGAACTCCGCAGTTAAGCGTGCTTGGCGAGAGTAGTACTAGGATGGGTGACCTCCTGGGAAGTCCTCGTGTGCACCCCTCCCATTTATTTCATATAATGTTTTTTTAGTTGCGTTTCTCCACGTGTGTAACTCATTCGTATTTGCGTTTGTGAAATAAATAATTGGAACGATATTTGGTCGAATTTGCATTAAATCGAGGCGCAAGTGCGATAAGGGCAGCCTTTATATGAATAGATTGCGCAAGAGTTGACGGGTGCGATCATACCAGCACTAATGCACCGGATCCATCAGAACTCGCAGTTAAGCGTGCTTGGGCGAGAGTAGTACTAGGAGGGTGACCTCCTGGAAGTCCTCGTGTTGCACCCCTCCCTTTTATTTCATATAATGTTTTTTTAGTTGCGTTTCTCCACGTGGTGTAACTCATTCGTTATTTGCGTTTTGTGAAATAAATAATTGGAACGATATTTGGTCGAATTTGCATTAAATTCGAGGCGCAAGTGCGATAAGGGGCAGCCTTTATATGAATAGATTGCGCAAGAGTTGACGGTGCGATCATACCAGCACTAATGCACCGGATCCCATCAGAACTCCGCAGTAAGCGTGCTTGGCGAGAGTAGTACTAGATGGGTGACCTCCTGGAAGTCCTCGTGTTGCACCCCTCCCATTTTATTTCATATAATGTTTTTTTAGTTGCTTTCTCCACGTGGTGTAACTCATTCGTTATTTGCGTTTTGTGAAATAAATAATTGGAACGATATTTGGTCGAATTTGCATTTAAATTCGAGGCGCAAGGCGATAAGGGGCAGCCTTATATGAATAGATTGCGCAAGAGTTGACGGTGCGATCATACACACTAATGCACCGGATCCATCAGAACTCCGCATTAGCGTGCTGGCGAGAGTAGTACAGAGGTACTCTGGAATCCTCGTTCACCCCTCCATTTTTTCATAAATGTTTTTTATTGCTTTTCTCACGGGTAACTCATTCTTATTTCGTTTGTGAAATAAATATTTGGAACGATATTGGTCGAATTGCATTAAATTCGAGGCCAAGTGCGATAAGGGCAGCCTTTATATGAATAGATTGCGCAAGAGTTGACGGGTGCGATCATACCAGCACTAATGCACCGGATCCCATCAGAACTCCGCAGTTAGCGTCTTGGCGAGAGTAGTACTAGGATGGTGACCTCTGGGAATCCTCGTGTTGCACCCCTCCCGTTTTATTCATATAATTTTTTTAGTTCGTTTTCTCCACGTGGTGTAACTCATTCGTTATTTCGTTTGTGAAATAAATAATTGAACGATATTGTCGAATTGCATTTAAATTCGAGGCCAAGTGCATAAGGGCAGCTTTAATGAATAGATTGCGCAAGAGTTGACGGGTGCGATCATACCAGCACTAATGCACCGATCCATCAGAATCCGCAGTTAAGCGTGCTTGGGCGGAGTATACTAGGATGGGTGACCTCTGGAATCCTCGTGTTGCACCCTCCATTTTATTTCATATAATGTTTTTTAGTTGCGTTTCTCCACGTGGTGTAACTCATTCGTTATTTGCGTTTTGGAAATAAATAATTGGAACGATATTTGTCGAATTTGCATTAAATTCGAGGCGCAAGTGCGATAAGGGCAGCCTTTATATGAATAGATTGCGCAAGAGTTGACGGGTGCGATCATACCAGCACTAATGCACCGGATCCCATCAGAACTCCGCAGTTAAGCGTGCTTGGCAGAGTAGTACTAGATGGTGACCTCTGGAATCCTCGTGTTGCACCCTCCCATTTTATTCATATAATGTTTTTTTAGTGCGTTTCTCCACGTGGTGTAACTCATTCGTTATTGCGTTTTTGAAATAAATAATTTGGAACGATATTTGGTCGAATTTGCATTTAAATTCGAGGCGCAAGTGCGATAAGGGGCAGCCTTTATATGAATAGATTGCGCAAGAGTTACGGGTGCGATCATACCAGCACTAATGCACCGGATCCCATCAGAACTCCGCAGTTAAGCGTGCTTGGGCGAGAGTAGTACTAGGATGGTGACCTCCTGGAAGTCCTCGTGTTGCACCCTCCCATTTTTTCATATAATGTTTTTTTAGTTGCGTTTTCTCACGTGGTGTAACTCATTCGTATTTGCGTTTGTGAAATAAATAATTTGAACGAATTTGTCGAATTTGCATTTAAATTCGAGGCGCAGTGCGAAAGGCAGCCTTTATATGAATAGATTGCGCAAGAGTTGACGGGTGCGATCATACCACACTAATGCACCGATCCCATCAGAACTCCGCAGTTAAGCGTGCTTGGCGGAGTAGTACTAGGATGGTGACCTCTGGAAGTCCTCGTGTTGCACCCCTCCCTTTTATTTCATATAATGTTTTTTTAGTTGCTTTTCTCCACGTGGTGTAACTCATTCGTTATTTGCGTTTTGTGAAATAAATAATTTGGAACGATATTGGTCGAATTTGCATTAAATTCGAGGCGCAAGTCGATAAGGGGCAGCCTTTATATGAATAGATTGCGCAAGAGTTGACGGGTGCGATCATACCAGCACTAATGCACCGGATCCCATCAGAACTCCGCAGTTAAGCGTGCTTGGCGAGAGTAGTACTAGGATGGGTGACCTCCTGGAAGTCTCGTGTGCACCCTCCCATTTTTTCATATAATGTTTTTTTAGTTGCTTTTCTCCACGTGGTGTAACTCATTCGTTATTTGCGTTTGTGAAATAATAATTTGAACGATATTTGGTCGAATTTGCATTAAATTCGAGGCGCAAGTGCGATAAGGGCAGCTTATATGAATAGATTGCGCAAGAGTTGACGGGTCGATCATACCAGCACTAATGCACCGGATCCCATCAGAACTCCGCAGTTAAGCGTGCTTGGGCGAGAGTAGTACTAGGATGGTGACCTCCTGGAAGTCCTCGTGTTGCACCCTCCCATTTATTTCATATAATGTTTTTTAGTTGCTTTTCTCCACGTGGTGTAACTCATTCGTTATTTGCGTTTTGTGAAATAAATAATTTGGAACGATATTTGGTCGAATTTGCATTAAATTCGAGGCGCAAGTGCGATAAGGGGCAGCCTTTATATGAATAGATTGCGCAAGAGTGACGGGTGCGATCATCCAGCACTAATGCACCGATCCCATCAGAACTCCGCAGTAACGTGCTTGGCGAGAGTAGTACTAGATGGGTGACCTCCTGGAAGTCCTCGTGTTGCACCCCTCCCATTTTATTTCATATAATGTTTTTTTAGTTGCGTTTTCTCCACGTGGTGTAACTCATTCTTATTTGCGTTTTGTGAAATAAATTTGAACGATATTGGTCGAATTTGATTAAATTCGAGGCCAAGTGCATAAGGCAGCTTTATATAGATTGCGCAAGAGTTGACGGGTGCATCATACCAGCATAATCCGGATCCATCAGAACCCCAGTAACGTGCTTGGCGAGAGTTACTAGGATGGTGACCTCTGGAAGTCCTGTTGCACCCCCCATTTTTTTATAAATGTTTTTTTAGTTCGTTTTCTCCACGTGGTGTAACTCATTCGTTATTTGCGTTTTGTGAAATAATAATTGGAACGATATTGTCGAATTGTCATTAAATTCGAGGCAAGTCGATAAGGGGCCTTTATATGATAGATTGCGCAAGAGTGACGGGTGTATCATACCAGCACTAATGCACCGATCCCATCAGAACTCCGCAGTTAAGCTGCTTGGCGAGAGTACTAGGATGGTGACCTCTGGAAGTCCTCGGTTGCACCCTCCATTTTTTATATAAAGTTTTTTTTTGCTTTTCTCCACTTGGTGTAACTCATCGTTATTTGCGTTTTGTGAAATAAATAATTGGAACGATATTTGGTCGAATTTGCATTTAAATTCGAGGCAGTGCGATAAGGGCAGCCTTTTATTGAATAGATTGCGCAAGAGTTGACGGTGCGATATACCAGCACTAATCACCGGATCCCATCAGAACTCGCAGTTAAGGTGCTTGGGCGAAGTAGTACTAGGATGGGTGACCTCTGGAATCCTCGTGTTGCACCCCTCCCATTTATTTCATATAATGTTTTTTTAGTTCGTTTTCTCCACTGGTTAACTCATTCGTATTTGCGTTTTGAATAATAATTGAACGATATTTGGTCGAATTGCATTAATTCAGCGCAAGCGATAAGGCACCTTTAATAGATTGCCAGAGTGACGGGTGCGATCAACACACTATGCACCGGATCCCATCAGAACCCGCTTAAGCGTTGGCGAGTAGTACTAGATGGTACCTCTGATCCTCTGTTCCCTTCCTTTTATTTATAATGTTTTTTATTCGTTTTTCCACGTGTAACTATTGTTTTGCGTTTGTGAAATAAATAATTTGGAACATATTGTCGAATTGATTTAAATCGACGCAAGTGCGATAAGGGCAGCCTTTTTATGAATGATTGGCAAAGTTGACGGGTCGATCATACCACACTAATGCCCGGATCCCATCAGACTCCCAGTTAGCGTGCTTGGCGAGTAGTACTAGATGGGTACCTCCTGGAAGTCCTCGTGTTGCACCCCTCCATTTTTTTATATAATGTTTTTTTTAGTTGCGTTTTCTCCACGTGTTGTAACTCATTCTTATTTCTTTTTTGTGAAAAATAATTTGGAACATATTTTGTCATTTGCTTTAAATTCGAGCGCAAGTCGTATAAGGGCAGCCTTTATTATGAATATTCGCAAGAGTTGCGGGTGCGATCATACCAGCACTAATGCACCGATCCCATCAGAACTCCGCAGTTAGCGTCTTGGCGAGGTAGTACTAGATGGTGACCTCCTGGATCCTCGTGTGCACCCCCCATTTTTTCTATAATGTTTTTTTAGTGCGTTTTCTCCACGTGGTGTAACTCATTCTTATTTGCGTTTGTGAAATAATAATTTGACATATTTGTCGATTTCATTAAATTCGAGGGCAAGTGCGATAGGGAGCCTTTATGATAATTTGCAAGAGTTGAGGGCGATATCCAGCACTAATGCACCGATCCCATCAACTCCGCAGTAAGCTGCTTGGGAGATAGTACTAGATGGGACCTCTGGGAATCTCGTGTTGCACCCCTCCCTTTTTATTATGTTTTTTTTAGTTCGTTTTCTCCACGTGTTACTCATTCGTTATTTGCTTTTTGAATAATAATTGGAACGATATTGTCAATTGCATTTAATTCGAGGCCAGTGCTAAGGCGCCTTTTATGAATAGATTGCGCAAGTTGACGGTCGATCAACCAGCACTAATGCACCGATCCATCGAACTCCGCAGTTAAGCTGCTTGGGCGAGAGTATACTAGATGGGTACCCTGGAGTCCTCGTGTTGCACCCCTCCATTTTATTTCTATAATGTTTTTAGTTGCGTTTCTCCACGTGGTTATATCTTTTTTGTTTGTGAAATAATAATTTGGAACATATTTGGTCGAATTTGCATTTAATTCGAGGCAAGTGCAAAGGGGCGCCTTTATATGATAGATGCGCAAGATTGCGGTCATCATACCAGCCTATCACCGGTCCCTCAGACTCCGCATAAGCTGCTTGGGAGTTACTGATGGACCTCTGGAATCTCGTTTGCACCCTCCGTTTATTTCATATAATGTTTTTAGTTGCCGTTCTCCACGTGTGTAACTCATCGTTATTTGCGTTTGTGATAATATTGGACGATTTTGTCGAATTTGCATTTAAATTCGAGCGCAAGTGCGATAGGCGCCTTATTATGATAATTGCGCAGGATTGACGGGTGCATCATACCAGCACTAATGACCGGATCCATCAAACTCCGCAGTAAGCGTGCTTGGCGAGAGTTTACTAGGATGGGTGACCTCTGGGAAGTCCTCGGTTGACCCCTCCCGTTTTATTTCATATAATGTTTTTTTAGTTCGTTTTCTCCACCTGGGTGTACTCATTCGTTATTTTGCTTTGGAAATAATAATTTGGACATATTTGGTCGATTTGCATTTAAATTGAGGCGCAAGTGCGATAATGGCAGCCTTTATTGATAGATTGCGCAAGAGTGCGGGTTCGATCTCCGCATAATGCCCGGATCCATCAGATCCCATTAGCTCTTGGGCGAGAGTACTAGATGGGTGACCTCCTGGATCCTCTGTTGCACCCCTCCATTTTTTTTCTTATAATGTTTTTTTTATTGCGTTTTCTCCACGTTGGTGTAACTATTCTGTATTTGCTTTTGAAATAATAATTTGGAACATTTTGGTCGAATTGTATTAATTCGAGCGCAGTGCGATAAGGGCGCCTTATTGAATAGTTGCGCAAGAGTGACGGGTGCGATCTACCGCCTAATGCACCGGTCCTCGAACTCCGACAGTAAGCGTGCTTGGGCGAAGTAGTACTAGGTGGTGACTCTGGAAGTCCTCGTTTGCACCCTCCCATTTTTTTCATATAATGTTTTTTTAGTTGCTTTTCTCCACGTGGTTGTACTCATTCTTATTTGCGTTTTTAAGAATAAATTGAAGATATTTGGTCGAATTGATTTAATTCGGGCGCAGTCGTAAGGGGCGCCTTTTATGATGATTCGAATTTGCGGGCTCATACCACAAGCACGGCCATCGACCGCTAGCGGCTTGTGCGAGTTCTAGAGGGACCTCCGGAATCTCGTTGTTCACCCTCCATTTTTTCATAATGTTTTTTATTCATTTTCCAGGGTTAACTATTCGTTATTATTTTTGAATAAAATTTGGAACGTATTTGTCATTTCATTTATCACAGGTATAAGTGCACCCTTTTACTGATTTCGGGGACGTGCGATCTACCGCATGCCCGGACCCTCGAACTCAGTTAGCTGTTGGCGAGGTGTCTGGGTACCTCTGGATCCTGTTACCCTCCCTTTTTTTATTTTTTTTAGTTGCTTATTCTGGTTACTCTTCTTTTTGCCTTTGTGAAATTATTTGGACGATATTGGTCGAATTTGCATTAAATTCGAGCGCAAGTGCGAAAGCAGCCTTATATGAATACTTGCGCAAATTGACGGGTGCGATCATACCAGCACTAATGCACGATCCATCAGAACTCCGCAGTTAGCGTGCTTGGGCGAGATAGAGTATGGAGTGACTGCCTGGATGTCTGTGTTGCACCCTCCCTTTTATTCATTAATGTTTTTTTGTTGCGTTTTCTCCACGTGGTGTAACTCATTCGTATTTTGCGTTTTGAAGATAATAATTTGGACGTATTGGTCGATTTGTATTAAATTCGAGGCGCATGCGATAGACAGCCTTATAGGAAAGATTGCGCAAGAGTTGGGTGCGATCATACCAGCACTAATGCCCGATCCCTCAGACTCCGCGTTAAGCGTGCTTGGGCGGGTAGTACTAGAGGGTGACCTCTCTGGAGTCCTCGTGTTGCACCCTTTTTTTATATAATTTTTTTTGTCTTTCTCCACTGGTGTATATTCTTTTGCTTTTTGAATAATATTTGAAGATATTTGTCGATTGCATTAATCGGGCAGTCGAAGGGTAGCCTTTATTGATGATTGCGCAGAGTTACGGGTGCATCATACAGCATAGCACCGGATCCATCAACTCCGCATTTAGCGTCTGGCGGATAGTATAGAGGGTGACTCCTGAATCTCGTGTTGCACCCTCCCTTTTTATTGTTTTTTTAGTTGCTTTTCTCCACGTGGTAACTCATTCGTTTATTTGCGTTTTGTGAATAAATAATTTGGAACATATTTGGTCGATTGCATTAAATCGAGGCGCAATGCGATAAGGGCAGCCTTTATTTGAATAGATTGCGCAAGATTGACGGGTGCGATCATACCACTATGCACCGATCCCATCAGAACTCCGCAGTAAGCGTGCTGGCAGAGTAGTACTAGGAGGCGACCTCCTGGGAGTCCTTGTTGCACCCCTCCCATTTATTTCATATAATGTTTTTTTTAGTTGCTTTTCTCCACTGGTTAACTCATTCGTTATTTGCTTTTGTGAATAAATATTTGGAACGATATTTGGTCGAATTTGCATTTAAATCGAGGCGCAGTGCATAAGTGCAGCCTTTAATGAATAGATGCGCAGGTTACGGGTCGATCATACCAGCACTATGCACCGGACCCATCAGAACCCGCAGGTAGCCTGCTTGGGCGGAGTAGTACTAGGTGGGTGACCTCCTGGGAATCCTCGTTCTGCACCCCTCCCTTTTTATTCATATAATGTTTTTTTTAGTGCGTTTTCTCCACGCGGGTACCTCATTCGTTATTGCTTTTGTGAAAAATATTTGGAACGATATTTGGTCGATTGATTTAATTCGAGCGAGTGCGTAAGGGAGCCTTTATATGATAGATGCGCAAGAGTGGGGTGATCTACCCATATGACCGCCCATCAGAATCCAGTTAAGCTGCTTGCGAGTATCTAGATTGTGACCTCTGGGAAGTCTCTGTTGCACCTCCCATTTATTATTAATGTTTTTTTTTAGTTGCGTTTTCTCCACGTGTACTCTTCTTATTTGTTTTTGAAAAAATAATTTGAACATATTGTCATTTGATTTAATTCGAGGCAGTGGAAGGGCACCTTATATGAATAGATGGCAGAGTTGACGGGTGCGATCTACCAGCACTATGCACCGGATCCCATCAGAACTCCGCAGTAAGCGTGCTTGGGCGAGAGTAGTACAGGATGGGGTGCCTCCTGGGAATCCTCGTGTGCACCCCTCCATTTATTTCATAATGTTTTTTTAGTTGCGTTTTCTCCGTGGTGTAACTCATTCTTATTTGCTTTTGGAAATAAATAATTTGAACGATATTTGGTCGAATTGTATTAAATCGAGGCCAAGTGCGTAAGGGAGCTTTATGAATAGATTGCGCAAGTGACGGGGCATCATACCACTAATGCACCGATCCCATCAGAACTCCGCAGTTAAGCCTGCTTGGCGAGTAGTACTAGGATGGTACCTCTGGGAGTCTCGTGTTGCACCCCTCCCTTTATTTTATATGTTTTTTAGTTGTTTTTCCACGTGGTGAACTCATTCGTTATTTGCGTTTGTGAAATAAATAATTTGGAACGATATTTGGTCGAATTGCATTTAATTCGAGGCGCAGTGCGATAAGGGCAGCCTTTATATGAATAGATTGCGCAAGAGTTGACGGGTGCGATCATACCAGCACTAATGCACCGGATCCCATCAGAACTCCGCAGTTAAGCGTGCTTGGGCGAGAGTAGTACTAGGATGGGTGACCTCCTGGGAAGTCCTCGTGTTGCACCCTCCCATTTTTTCATTAATGTTTTTTTAGTTGCATTTTCTCCACGGTGTAACTCATTCGTTATTTGCGTTTTGTGAAATAAATAATTTGGAACGATATTTGGTCGAATTTGCATTTAAATTCAGGCGCAAGTGCGATAAGGGCAGCCTTTATATGAATAGATTGCGCAGGTTACGGGTGCGATCATACCAGCACTAATGCACCGATCCCATCAGAACTCCGCAGTAGCTGCTCTGGCGAGAGTATACTAGATGGTGACCTCTGGAAGTCCTCGTGTTGCACCCCTCCCATTTATTTCATATAATGTTTTTTTTAGTTGCTTTCTCCACTGGTGTAACTCATTCGTTATTTGCGTTTTGTGAATAAATAATTTGGAACGATATTTGTCGAATTTGCATTAATTCGAGGCGCAAGTGCGATAAGGGCAGCCTTTATTGAATAGATTGCGCAAGTTGACGGGTCGATCATACCAGCACTAATGCACCGGATCCATCAGAACTCCGCAGTTAAGCTGCTTGGGCGGAGTAGTACTAGGATGGGTGACTCTGGGAAGTCCTCGTTGCACCCCTCCCGTTTATTTCATATAATGTTTTTTTAGTTGCGTTTTCTCACTGGTGTACTCATTCGTATTTGCGTTTGTGAATAAAATTTGGAACGATATTTGGTCGAATTTGTTTAATTCGAGCGCAAGGCGATAGGGCAGCCTTTATATGAATAGATGCGCAAGTTGACGGGTGCGATCATACCAGCACTATGCACGGTCCATCAAACTCCGCAGTTAAGCGTGCTGGCGAATGTACTAGATGGGTGACCTCCTGGAGTCCTCGTGTTCACCCTCCCTTTTTTTCATATAATGTTTTTTAGTGCGTTTTCTCCACGTGGGTAACTCATTCGTTATTTGCGTTTTGTATAATATTTGGAACGATTTTGGCGATTTGATTAAATTCGGGCGCAGTGCGATAAGGGCAGCCTTTTATGAATAGATTGCGCAGGTTGACGGGTCGTCATACCAGCACTAATGCACCGGATCCCTCAGACTCCGCAGTTAAGCTGCTTGGGCGAGAGGTTACTAGGATGGTGACCTACTGGATCCTCGTGTGCACCCCTCCTTTTTTTATAAGTTTTTTTAGTTGCGTTTTCTCCGTGTGTAACTCATTCGTATTTAGTTTTTTGTGAAATAAATAATTGGAACGATATTTGGTCGAATTTGCATTAAATTCGAGGGCAGTCGTAAGGCAGCTTTTATGAATAGATTGCGCAAGAGTTGCGGGTCATCATTACCACACTAATGCACCGGATCCATCAGAACTCCGCATTTAGCGTGCTTGGGCGAGGTAGTACTAGGATGGTGACCTCCTGGGAAGTCCTCGTGTTGCACCCCTCCCATTTTTTCATATAATGTTTTTTTAGTTGCTTTTCTCCACGTGGTGTAACTCATTCGTTATTTGCGTTTGTGAAATAAATATTTGGAACGATATTTGGTCGAATTTGCATTTAAATTCGAGGCGCAAGTGCGATAAGGGCAGCCTTTATATGAATAGATTGCGCAAGAGTTGACGGTGCGATCATACCAGCATAATGCACCGGATCCCATCCGAACTCCGAAGTTAAGCTGCTTGGGCGAGAGTAGTACTAGGATGGGTGACCTCTGGAAGTCCTCGTGTTGCACCCCTCCCATTTTATTTCATATAATGTTTTTTTAGTTGCGTTTTCTCCACGTGGTGTACTCATTCTTATTTGCGTTTGTGAATAAATAATTTGGAACGATATTTGGTCGAATTTGATTTAAATTCGAGGCGCAAGTGCGATAGGCAGCTTTATATGAATAGATTGCGCAGAGTGACGGGTGCGATCATACCAGCACTAATGCACCGGATCCCATCAGAACTCCGCAGTAAGCGTGCTTGGGCAAGTAGTACTAGGATGGGTGACCTCCTGGGAGTCCTTCGTGTTGCACCCCTCCCTTTTTTCATAAATGTTTTTTTAGTTGCATTTTTCCACGTGGTGTACTCATTCGTTATTTGCGTTTTGTGAAATAATAATTTGGAACGATATTTGGTCGAATTTGCATTAAATTCGAGGCGCAAGTGCGATAAGGGGCGCCTTTATATAATAGATTGCGCAAGAGTTGACGGGTGCGATCATACCGTCATAATGCACCGGATCCCATCAGAACTCCGCAGTTAAGCTGCTTGGCGGAATAGTACTAGATGGTGACCTCCTGGGAAGTCCTCGTGTTGCACCCCTTCCTTTTTTTATAATGTTTTTTTTTTAGTTGCATTTCTCCCGTGGTTACTCATTCGTTATTTGCGTTTTGTAAATAAATAATTTGGGAACGATATTTGGTCGAATTTGCATTTAAATTCGAGCAGTCTTAGCGGGTTTTAGTATGGAAGAT
>NW_024402985.1:0-31477 GCF_007990345.1 Gossypium hirsutum | reverse complement strand
TTGTATTGAAACTATTATGAGAGCAGTGACACGAGTGTTACAATTGCACTTGGCACTATCATAAATTATAACTTGCCTTATTCGGAGTGGCAATATTTTGAATTGAAATAGTTAGATAATGACTTAGATGATATTAGAGGCATGTGTTGACCCGTATTTGAATATTGATCTTGTGAAGCATCAAATCTTTGAAGTTTGGGTCGACCTGGATCAAGCAAATTAGATCCTCTAATTTGTGAGATTGACTTGACTAACTTGAAGACATATTTTGGATATATTTAATTTATTCTAAATTTTATGAGGATATTTGCAAAACCCTTTTATGAGGCTATTTTTGTGGGATCTTAATTGTAATTTACAGGTACCTTAGCAAGCCTTAAAACTCTTATATATTATAAGCTTGCTTAGTTTGAATATTAGGAGAGTTGACACATATTTTGTTTAGTAAGAAATTTTTTAGAATGTGCACTTTTGTAAGTAAACAAGTGAGTCATTTGGTTTTACAAACTAAGTTTTCAAGGAGGAAATCTAGTGGAGAGAGATCTAGATCTTAGGTGCAAAAGTGAGGTTTTATATCGATGTGTAAGAGAACTTAAATAACTATTTGTACGAGGTTGAAGGTAGCGGATCATCTTTCCAGGCAAGACCTCACAGACATATGAAAATTGAATTGCGTAAACAATTGCATCATGTCCATATTTGTTCCTTTGTAGTTCCACTTGTAGTTGGCACTATTCATGGCATTGCTCTTAATTGTTTGTAAAATTTCAATTAATATTTATTATTTAAAAAATGTCATTATTGTTTAATAGAGTTAATATTTTTAAGGCCTTTATGATTTGCAAATAAAATCTTTGTTTGGTGTTGAATTACAAATGAAAATAATAATTTTTGTTATATCAATAAAGTTATACAAATTGTTTGAACAATACTTATATTGTAGGAGTGAAGAAAGCAACTAAGATGAAGGTGGTTTACATTGTAGAAGGTGTAATGAGCCACTGTAAAAGGTGGTTCACACTTTTAGAGATGTTGAGGATGTGTTTGTGCAAAGTGGTGAAACTATAGACGATATTGGGTCTCTTATTCGTCTCTCTCCTTGCCTTATTTGAAAAGGGGTATTTATAGAGTACGGTTGGCTTGGTGTGGGTCTCAACCATGAAACACTCTACTTAAGCAATTGTGTAGCAGAGAGTGAGTAGCCGACTTGAGTCGAGAGATAGACGATGCATTCACTAGGTCAGGGAGGTGACGAATTAACGAGTGTTGATAGAAACTATTCCCTAAATACCTTTTGGTGATAGTGTAAGCCTACCTCATTTGATGTGGTGTTTTGGTAAGTCTATTCTCCTGGCAAGGTCACAAGGTCGAGCTTCGTCTTAATTGTTGAGTGGTTTGATGAAGGTTTTATGGCAATGGTATAACAATTTCCATCTTTTTTGTTTTCAAAATTTAATTTTATATCTTCTTTTTGATAAATCATGAATTAGAGAGTGAAATTCCACACAAAAAAAAATTAATTTGTTATAGCAACTTGGAAAGTCATGTATTTTAATATGGAAAAAGCATGTTTAGATATAGAATCTATTCACCCGAATATACAAATTGAGAATAAAAAAGGGAAATGGTGGTTCTTTCACGAAGATCTTGTTAGCTGTTTGACTTTATTATTTAATTATTTAAGGAATATTAAGTTTTTTAACTTTACAATTTTTTTATATTCTTAAATATTAAAGAAAAACAAATGACGAGTTTTTTAACTTAAAAATGGAAACTTTGCTGCACTAAATAAATTTATGATTTAACATTGTTGTTTGATGAATTAATAGGAGAGTGTCGATAATTTCAAGTCCCACAGGTTAAAATTGCTGATCAGATTTGTTTATCTTCAACTTCAAATCTTATTTCTATTAATTTATAATTGATTCCGCTAAAAGAAAAAGAGAGTAAATGAAACTAAAAAAATATTACTCATTTATTTTAAAATATATCTGAAATCCAAAGTTTTCATTTCCAATGAATGGATAAAAAAGAGTATTATTTCATATAAAAAGTTTGGGTTAAGATATATAAATCAGTAAAACATTATCACATTTATTTGTATATCTAATAATTACAGGCTTAAGACCATATGCCAATCAGGCGGATACGGTGGAACCGACCGTTTACGATCATGTGATCACATGCAAAATATCGTCTTTTTATTTTAGTCTTTCTTTTTTAAGGAAAAAAAAAACAATAATTCAAAGAATTTGGTTAGAATTATAATAATTAAATAAAAACGACTAAAATAGTCACCATTGTTTGTCTCAGGTTATGCTTTTGTTATTTATGTTTGAAATATTGTAATATTTTAATCACCAAGTGTTAATTGCCGTTAACAATGTAGCGATAAGCTGACGTGACATGTTAATGCGTTAGTTCAAATGAAATTTTAGGTTAAATTATACAATTAATCCTTATAATTTTTTCATTTTGAGCAATTTAATTTTTTCTTTTATAACATAATCTTTGGCCATGCAATCAAAACTAATTCTTTTCTTATTTTTCTTTCCACTATTCTAATATTTCACTGCAAAAACCGACATTATTGCAATCATTTTAATCAAATCTCGATTTGATAAACCTAATTTGAAATAAATGAATTAACTAATCATATAAAAAACAATCCTAATCAAATCTAAAAATTGAACTCTTTATATTCAAAACAATTTTTTTCGTTTCCAAACTTTTACAAATCATGTACGTTTATTCATTTCTTCCTCATTTCTGATGAATAAAATAACAAACGATGAAATGATCTAAACCTTCTGATATCCAAGCAAGCTGATGGAATGAGCATGACGAACCAGAAAAAGGAGCATGAACCAAATTTTGGGGTAAGTGGAGGTAAGTTCGCATGGTCTGTCTTGAGATGTAACTCGTTTGAAGAATTTTAAACAACTAGTTTCAAGGACAGAATGTCTATTAGAAGATAAGTGTTGTGGGTTGTTAGGAGTTAGGTATGGCACGGGAAACTTTTTGAGGGTGGACTGCCATAATCACGACTGGTGATCTTTGATGAGCAGCTGTGGACTAGGTCATTAGGAACCAAATGGTCGTTAAACGATGATACGATGAGGTTGTTTGTAGTAAATATCAAGCAGTTTATTTGCTTTACTTGTCTTTTCTTTTTCATAAACATAAAAAATTAACAAATGAAAAATATAGAAAAACTACGTTAAAAGAGAGGAGAGGGATGAAAACAGAGGGAGAAGCAAAAGAGAATGGAAAATAAAGAAAAAAAGTTAAAAGACATAAAGAAAAAAAAATTAAATTGCTCAAAACGAAAAAAATATGGAGACCAATTGTATAATTTAACCTAAAATTTTTGTCTGAAATGATGATTTAACATGCCACGTCAGCTTATCGTTACACTGTTAAAGACAATTAATGGCTCAATAACTAAAATGTTACAACACGTTAACGTAAGTGACTAAAACGTAACATTCCAAACATAAGTGACTAAATAATTACCTAAGATAACAAAAATAACTATTTAATAGTTTACCCTTAAATAAAGGTATGTGGCAGTCATAGATCATTCCGTGCATGAAATAATTTTTATTTATTGCACAAAGTTATTTATTTTACAAAAGAGATTTAATATCGATATTATGATTTGAATTCAATTCACAAAGATTTATGAATTTTTCATAGATTTATTTATACATTGAATAATGATAAATTTATATTTAGAGTTACTTTAATATAGTTTTCGTAGTATTTTATAAAGTAATTTTAGCTTTTAAATTAGGTTTGTTACATTTTATAGTTTTTTTGGATTAATTATATTTTATTTGAATTTTACTTTTATTTTATCATTTTTAGAGTTAATTCAGATTCACTTGTATGCCATGTTATGTACCCATCCAGATGTCTCATATGCCTTAAGTATGACGAGCAGATACCAAATAGATCCCGTGAAGGTCACTGGACCACAGTTAAGAATATCCTTAAGTACTTGAGAAGAACTAAGGATACTTTCCTAATATATGGAGGTGAGGAAGAGTTAAGTGTAAAAGGTTACACTGATGCCAGCTCCCAAACCGATAAGGACGATTCTCGATCACAATCAGGTTTTGTGTTTTGCCTTAATGGTGGTACTGTGAGCTGGAAGAGTTCAAAGCAAAGTACAGTAGCAATTCTACAACAGAGGCCGAGTATATTGCAGCTAGTGAGGCAGCAAAAGAAGCGGTTTGGATCAAAAAGTTCATTACTGAACTAGGGGTTGTGCCTAGCATATCAGATGCTATAAAACTCTGATGTGATAACAATGGAGCCATTGCACAAGCTAAAGAACCTAGATCTCACCAGCGATACAAACATATACTTAGGCACTACCATCTTATTCGAGAGATTATCGATCGAGGGGATGTAGAGATATGCAGAGTACCTATAGATGATAACATTGCTGATCCCCTAACCAAGCCTCTGACACAGCAGAAGCATGATCGTCACTCTAAGTCGCTTGGTATTAGATATATAAGTGATTGGTCTTAGTGCTAGTGGGAGATTGTTAGAGTATGCCCAAAGATCAATCATGAGATGGTTGTAATAACATACTTGATTTATCATGTTTATTAATATAAGGCGTTACCATTATTATTTCAGTTTCTTTTCTGTGTGTATAAATAAACTGTTTTATAATAATGTCCTAAGAATAATATGATTATTCTTAAAAGTTCCTTAGTCAAGTATTATTCTTGGATAGGACAACGATAATGCATTAAGACTAACATGTAGTTGGTTGATGATAAAGAGTTGTCATTGATATGGAATGTCAGAATCGATGCATGAATATGTGTGTTAGAGAACAACATATTGGACTGACCCGTGATGAGTATGTTTCTTGGATTATTATGTAATTATCACAACATTACTCATAGTGATTAATATGTATATGATCCTCAGACTTGAGATCATCATAATCCCAACATCGTGAGTTGTATATTTTGATACAGTCAAACGTACACCGTAACTGGTTGTTCTATAAAGGCTGATGTTGGATATACCACGATTTATGTAGAGGGATATGGTTGATCGAGATAGGATAAGCCCCTCCTACATAATGGGAGTAATATCTTAGGCCACTTGATTGAGTGGGAATAGAAATGCATGGCCATGGTCAAATAAGTTGATATGAGATGTCATACTTATTTGTATATCGTAGTCTGCTTAAGATATCAAGGAACATGGAATGGACTATGCAAGTGTGACTATTCTATGACTTGTGTCCAATCCAGAGATAAAGGACTTAAGGATTATTGCATAAAAGGTTAATCATAAAAGGTTATATCGAATCATGATTTCTTGTGACTTAGGTAGCAATGATGCATTGCTAGATGCCACTCATCGTTTGTAACATTAGAATCGTTCTAGTATTACTGCTAACGTTACAGGAACCTACAGGGTCACACCTTATAGATGAAATGAACGAAATAAAACATAGTTGGTATTGTGTTTGGTTGTCGCTTGAATTAAGAATTAATTTAATTGGGTAATCAAATATCGAGCACATTATGTACAAGGTTGTTGTACGCATTATGAGAACATGAATTTGGTTAGTACATAAATTCAAATAAATATATGGTTTACCGAAATTATATTATAATTAATGTAATTATAATTTTCGGTTTAAAATATTATTATATTTATTTTAATTTCTAGAAACCCTAAAAAAAGATATATAAGAATCCCATTTTTTTCTTTGCTTGGGTCTAGCAGCCGTCAAAGAAAATTCTTTTCAAAACTGTTTTGGGGATTCATTCCGTTCATAATCAACTGGGTGGATTACGTAGAGGCTGGGGTCACGATAGATTGCGGTTTGGTTCGATAGCAGATCAGACTACTCGTTGTTGAGGCGTTGCTGTCTACTCAGAATAAACATTTAGTAATTTCGTAACCATTATCACCCCGATTCGTTCCTCACATATGGATCCGTGGTTAGGGTCGCCGAATTTTTATTCTGAGTAGACAGCAACGCCTCAACAACGAGTAGTCTGATATGCTATCGAACCAAACCGCAATCTATCGTGACCCTGGCCTCTACGTAATCCACGCAGTTGATTATGAACGGAAGGAATTGCCAAAACAGTTTTGAAAAGAATTTTCTTTGACGGCTGCTAGACCTAAGCAAAGAAAAAACGGGATTCTTATATATATATTTTTAGGTTTTCTAGAAATTAAAATAAACATAATAATATTTTAAACCGAAAATTATAATTACATTAATTATAATATAATTTCGGTAAGCCATATATTTATTTGAATTTATATACTAACCAAATTCATGTTCTCATAATGCGTACAACAACCTTGTACATAATGTGTTCGATATTTGATTACCCAATTAAATTAATTCTATAATTAATTTAATTCAAGCGACAACCAAACACAATACCAACTATGTTTTATTCTGTTCATTTCATCTATATGATGTGACCCTGTAGGTTCCTGTAACGTTAGCAGTAATGCTAGAACGATTCCAATGTTACAAACAATGAGTGGCATCTAGCAATGCATCATTGCTACCTAAGTCACAAGAAATCATGATTCGATATAACCTTTTATGCAATAATCCTTAAGTCCTTTATCTCTGGATTGGACACAAGTCATGGAATAGTCACACTTGCATAGTCCATTCCATGTTCCTTGATATCTTAAGCAGACTACGATATACAAATAAGTATGACATCTCATATCAACTTATTTGAGCATGACCATGCATTTCTAGTCCCACTCAATCAAGTGACCTAAGATATTACTCCCATTATGTAGGAGGGGCTTATCCTATCTCGATCAACCATATCCCTCTACATAGATCGTGGTATATCCAACATCAGCCTTTATAGAACAATCAGTTACGGTGTACGTTTGACTGTATCAAAATATACAACTCACGATGTTGAGATTATGATGATCTCAAGTCTGAGGATCATATACATATTAATCACTATGAGTAATGTTGTAACAATTACATAATAATCCAAGAACATACTCATAACGGGTCAGTCCAATATGTTGTTCTCTAACACACATATTCATGCATCGATTCTGACATTCCATATCAATGACAACTCTTTATCATCAACCAACTACATGTTAGTCTTAATGCATTATCGTTGTCCTATCCAAGAATAATACTTGACTAAGGAACTTTTAAGGATAATCATATTATTTTTAGGACATTATTATAAAACAGTTTATTTATACACACAGAAAAGAAACTGAAATAATAATGGTAACGCCTTATATTAATAAACATGATAAATCAAATATGTTATTACAACCATCTCATGATTGATCTTTAGGCATACTCTAACAGGACACTGGATGGTGTGATGCTATGAAAAAGGAGATTCGTGCCCTGGAGGATAATGACACCTGGTCTATGGAGACACTTCCTCTTAGAAAGAAAGTTTTGGGTAGTAAGTGTGATAACTTGTTCATTTTTGCATATTTTTCGTTTTTAACTTAACTTGTTCTTGAATTAGTTCCTGTTAATTGGTGAATTTTGTGTTTAAATATTGCCAGGGATGAAATTCGGGTGCTTTAAATCAAAGACAAGCAAATAATGGATTAACTTGAAGCATGAGATATAGAACATGGATCGAATTGTAAATTTGGGACATTTGAGGGGCTGGTTAGATTTATGTAATTAGTAGTAGGTGGAACAAGCCTAAAATTAGCATATGGTTTATGTATAAATAGGTGGTGTGGTACACTTGAAAGATCACACCTTTGCTTGGCAATTGAATAGAAATTAATTTATTTTCTTTCTTATTTTGTGTGAAAGAGTGCAGGCATTCTACCAACTTTTATTTCCATTTCAATTTTTAGCTTAATTGTTTCCCAAGCCTCATTTTAATCTTTCACCATTTCCATTGAAATCCACTTCCATAACCAACCAAAGCATGAATAAATTCATGTTTCGTTAAATTCAAATTAGCTTTGGTCTGGTACTTTTTCTGGTCAAGAATCATGAAAAATGTATCCGCACTAAAATCTTTCAAATCAGTATTCACCATCTCTTCGAAATATTAAGATTGAAAAATTTATCCCTTAAAGTTAACTCGATTTTAAATCAAAAGGCTCGTTGGGTTGAAGTCATTTTGGCGTATAGTTAGAAAGACGAGGTTGTGCTATATCTGGATTTCTGTAAACAAGTTAAGGGAGATAGTGATCAGATTTAAATGTCCCACGCGTTGAGGCCGTTAAACCGAGTTGGTTCTTCTGAATGCAAGTATACCGAAGTCTTGAATCGGGAATACGTGTATCACAATTAGATAATCAGTAACGGTTGGTTTGTAGGGCGTATCGAAATAAACTACGAGAGGAAGAATTAGTGGTTAGGACGTTCTTAGCCGCTATAACCAGCTTATTATTTAGAGGAAAAAAACTAATTTTGAGGATTGATTCAGAGACCAGACTCATTGAGTTTAGAGCTAAGGCTTTATAATTTTGTTTGCAAAATCCAAATTCATTTTCTAATTTAATTTTACTTTTGATTTCTTTAATTGCTTATTTCTGCAATCTTAATAATTTAATTTCTAGATATTTCCAACTCCCTTAATATGTTTAATTTATTTTTAAGCAGGCCCGTTTGGAGTCGTGAGCACGACTATTGCCACGATTATTGGCTCAATCGAAATTCATAAGAAAAACACTGAAGTTGATCATAATATTCAATCCCTGTGGACCCGACCCTACTACTCTTTACTACTGTTTAGAGTTATTGTAATTTAGGAATTATATTTGGTGGTTTCGCAACCCATCAAATTTTGGTGCCGTTGCTAGGGATTGGAAATATTTTTCTAACTTTTTTTTTGTTTTCCTTATGACCAGATCAGAACTAAGGTGTCTAGAATTTGAAACAGAAATAGAGAAGTTGGCTCAAAAACTGCGAAGAGAAGCCATTTGACGTAGTAAATTCCAGGTTCAAAATCATATCTTACACCGAGGACATTTCTGCTTCAACGAACCAGACGAGATGACAGAACAAACTATATGCAAACTCATAGCAGCCAAATGAACAACAACCCTATGTATAACTTATTTGGCAGGAGGAACGTCGTTCGAGTTGAAATCGGGCCTGATTCATCTATTTCCCACTTCCACAGGTTACAAAATGAAAATCCGCAAACCCATCTCAAAGAATTTCATATGGTCTACACAAGCATGAAGCCTCAAGGAGTAACTGATGATCAAATTAAACTTTGTGCTTTTCCTTTCTTGTTAGTCGACTTTAATAGAGAATAACTATTTTATTTACCTCTGGGTCTGTCAATACATGGTCTGACATGTCTCGTTTATTTCTTGACAATTTTTTTCTAGCAGCTTGAACAGTCGTAATAAGGAGGGACATTGTAGGAATCTGTCAAAAGGAGACTGAATAGCTCTATAATTACTAGAAGCGGTATAAAAAGTTGTGTGCAAGTTTCCCACAACATGGATTGACTAAATAGTCATTCTTGCAGTATTTCTACGAGGGGTTGTTCCCGATAGAATTAAAAATAATAGATGCTACAACTAGAGGGGCACTTGTTACTATGACTCCTCAGGGAGCACAATAATTGATTTCGACAATGGCTACGAACTCTCAACAATTTCGACCGACTACAGAACCTACGAGACTAGTTCATGGGTTAAGTTCTCTATTTCTAGAAGATAAAATTGATAAGCTAACTAATGTTATTCAAAATTTACTTATAGATAAAAAACCCTAGCACGGTTGTTCGAAATTTACACTATGCCAGACCACCTAATAGACTCATGTCCAATTTTACGTGAAAACTTGACAGAACAAGCAAATGCTGTTGAAAACTTTCTAGGGCCACCCTAAAGGTGATATGATCTCTACTCGAACACATATAATGTGGGGTGGAAAGATCACTCAAATCTAAGTTATGGGTCAAATTCTCGATTCAATCAACCTTACCAACAAAGGCCACCTTCGAATCAACAATTACCACCCCCAAAGTCATCTTTAGAAGCCATAGTGGAAATGCTAGCAAATAGTACTTAGAAGTTTGAACAAAAATTGACATGCATTTGCAGAAGTTAGATAAGCAAGTGAGCAACTTGTGCTCATAGTTAGCCATTTGGAGTTCTAGGGTAAGTTTCCGTCCCAAATTGAACCTAATCATTGACACAATACAAGTGTTATGACATTGAGGAGTGGGAAGGTTTTAGAACTCATACCTGGCACGAGTCATGCCTAGGACATAGATTGAGACAAGAAGAAATTTGAATCAAAAGTTCCAATGGAGTCGGTACCACAAAAACCATTTACAATACCACTTTTATTTCCTGGAAAACTTGTCCAATGTAAGAAGGAGCGAGAAGAGAATGAGATCCTCGACACCTTCCGAAAGGTAGAAATCAACATTCTTTTTCTTGATACGATTAATTAGATTCCACGATATGCAAAATTCTTAAAAGAATTATGCATGAGTAAGAGAAAGCTCCTGGACAATGAAAATATGAGTGTCGGAGAAAATGTCTCCATAGTTCTACAAAAAAAAATACCGCTGAAATCTAAGGACCAAGGTAATTTTCCATATCTTGGAAAATAGGTAGTGTGAGTATTTAAAAAGCCATGTACGACCTAAGTGTATCGATTAACGTTATGCCTTTGTCCATTTATAAACTACTAAATGCGGGTCATTTAAAGGAAATAGATGTAATCATTTAGCTTGCAGATTGGTCAGTAGTGCATCCGGAGTTAGTCCTAAAGGATGTTCTTGTCAAGGTAAACGAACTAATTTTTCTTTTAAATTTCTACATCATCGACATTAAGGATAGTAACTCGGCCAATTCTTTCGATATACTATGTCAGAGACCCATTTCGAGTACCGTACAACAAAAGATTGATGTACGAAGTAGGATATTCACTATGGAGTTCGATGGAGAAGTGGTGAAATTTAACATTTATGAGGCCAGGAATCATCCTAGAACGATTGCTAACGTTTCTAATGTTGATATAATTGAGCCTTTAACTGACTTGCATTTGGAATAACATGATGAAAATGAATTATGAATTGTTCTTTGTAGAAGTCTAGACTTTGATCCCATGGAAGAACTAGAGGAGTAGATAACTATCGAAGAGTTTGTTTGCGAAATAATGGCTCATATGGAGGCATCGCAATTATGGAAAAATTCAAGTAAAAGTTTTGAATTGTCTCCTTCACAAACTAAGCTTTTACCATCTATTTTGCAGGTCCTTGAATTGGAACTCAAACCACTTCTGGACCATTTGAAGTACGCTTTTTTGGGCAAAGGAAATACCTTGCCAGTAATAATCTCGAGTAAACTCTCGAAGTTAGAAGAGGAAAATTCGGTACGAGTTCTTAGAGATTATAAAGGGGTAATCGGATGGACGATTGCCGACATAAAGGGTTTGAGTCCCTCGACTTGTATGCACAAAATTCCAGTTGTAAAGAATGTAACTCCTAAAAGAGAGACTCAAAGACGTCTCAATCCGTCCATGATGGAAGTAGTAAGGAAAGAAGTTCAAAAGTTACTTGACGTTGGGAAGATCTATCCCATTTTTGACAGTAATTGGGTCAGCCCAGTTCATGTAGTGCCGAAAAACTAGTGTGACCGTAATCGAAAATTTGGCAGGTGAGATGGTTCCCACTCAGGTCCAAAACGAGTGGAACATGCTACAACTTCTCTAACATTCGTCAAACATATAAGATCACTTGTAACATGATTTGAACTCCCTGTATCAACAATCTAGTTATTCTTGGACTTACCTTTCACCGATTGGTAGTGGATTGTGTATTACTGAACAGTTGCTAGAAGTGACTACCATTGTTCAGTGGTAAAACCAAGACGTGTTGGTAGTGGTGATGGTGGTGGTGGAGAAGTAGAATCGCCGCCAACCATTGAGAACGATGAATTCTTTTTGTGTTAAACACCAAGCTCAGATACCATAATATTTATACAGTAGTAGTAATAGGAAAGATATATATTATATTTCTAAATATATGCCTAAAAGATATATAATAATATACAATATATTTAGATATTTCTAAAAGATAATATCCTAACACAACGCAAAAGGTTTGTTCTTAGTGACCTCACCCAATTTGCCTAGCATAGGATATAACTAATGGAGAAGGAGGATTAAATTAGTTAGATACTAAAAGAGTTTGATTAAGACCATTTAATCTAGATTAGTAATTATATAGATTGAACAATTAAATGGGATAATTGATTAACATGGATTGAACAACTGAATGAGAGATAATTGATCAATTGGATTAAATGAAGTTAGAGTTCCAAGTCTTAAGAATTGAATAAAAAATTTAAAAATTTCCACTGTTTTAGTTTAAAACAACTTAAAATTTAGTCATTATACGAATTATATCTTTTTATTACTTTATTATTTAATCAACACGTGCACTTGGGTTATAAATTTTTACTCCATCAAATGGTATTAAACCATGATATATGACCCCAATTTTTAAATTTCACTTATCGAATCTCAATTCAAACCCAAGTGAGGCGAATCTACTATTAAAAACTATATTTTTATGTTAATATCTATATTTTTTAAATTTACTTGAATAAATCTAAATTTGTGGAAAAACAGCTTTTAAGAAACGAAAGTCCATAGGCTTTTTCTTTCATCCTTCGTTTGGGAAATTGGATAAGACGATGCACAGTTTCAAACGTGTTTACCAATTTTGCCGTTGATGGGCTACTGTTCGCCATTTATGGGATATGTAATGTGCAATGTTTCCATTAATTACACACTTCAATTTTTTTATTCCTTTTATTTTTCATATCCTTCCTTTAAAGCTCTTCGTTGTATCCAACACCTTTTCATTATATTAAATATTCTATTACACGCGAATGTGTGAAAGTTATAAATTTAAAATATAAATATTTAATTAAAATAACATATAATAAAAGATAAAATATATAATTTAAGCTAATTAATAATAACATGTAAAATATATATTATTAAAATTAAAAACTTAAATTAAAATAAATAAACCTTTTATTTCTTATATAATATATGTATATATTTTTATTAGTAGGTCTAGTTAATACCATGTTCAAATTATTTTTAATTAATATAAATATAAATATTAGATTATAAAGTGTGCATAATAAAATTAAATATATAAAAATATCAATAATAAAACTTTAATGAGTGATAAAATAAAGGTGTTATTGATGTAATTGATGTGGGTTCAAGTCTCACCATATACATATTTTTATTGGTTTTTAAAGTGGAAAGACTAAAATACCCTCGAATAATATAAATTTTTTTTAATTATGGAAGAGCATTTTCATAACTTTCTAACCTGATTGATGACCCAATTGAAGATGACAGCAACTCAATCAAGAGTTTTCTTAATAGTATTGATGTTTTTTGAAGTGGCCTAATTTTTTTTATAAAAGTAAATTATCTCTATATAAAGGCAAAATAGCCCAAAAAAACACAATTTTTCAAAAGAAGGACTCACTTACACTAGTATAAAATAAAATAGTTTTATTTTACACCCTATTATATATCTTTATATGATTAATATTTTAACAATTCAACCGTCATATTTTGTATTTCAGTCATATACATAATACATATCAAATTTTATGTAAATTAAGAATTTCTAACTATTTGTATAATATATAAAAGAGATATCAAATTAGTTCAAAACTTTACATGCATAATAATATGATTATATTGATACATTTCATAATTAAATTATTAAAATATTATTTATATAAAGAGATAAAAAGATGTAAAATTACTTATATAAATAAATATTTTCTAATAATAATCTTTTAATTACCCATGATATAAGTCACTTCATTCAATTATTTTAAGGATGTAGCGACGTAAATCAAATCAGTTTGGTGGAACTATTAATCCGAAGGGGCAATGACCCGATTCATACAATCAATATACAAGATGAATTGATATATTTGTTTTTATTGGAGAGAGAGTGTGTTCCTTAATGTACAAGTAGTCAAATAATTTACCTATAAAATCAAAATCATGTGAATCTTACGAGTTTTATTTTGATTTCAAATAAAAAACAATTTTAATTTACCCTAGGGTTGTATTCGATCACACAAAAACACTTATTTTGGTAAGTAAATTTGGATCACCCAAAACGAATTGTATATAAATTATTGAAGCATTATTGTTGAAGGTTGGTCTAGAAAATACTACAAAAAGAAATTGTGGTTGCTTTGTGTTCCCTCGGGAATGAAGTGTCAGCATTGGATAATTGATGAGGAAGATGCACACGTCTTACACACGTACACAATTGGGTCAATTTTTGAATATGATAGTATTTGGCTTCATATAAATATTCTTTTTCTAGAGTCAAGTGGGGATCGTTGCATGATTGTTTGGCAATCTATGTTATTTGTATATGCAATTTCTTTATCAATCATATCCTTAGGATATTCTAGATTTGATTTTAATTTCCATAATCATCCTACAGTCTATTTCTTTTTTCACTTTGTTTAAGGACAAGAGGAAAAATTTTGAGAGAATCAAAAGACACAAAGGAGAGGAAATAAACTAAACTCCAGCTAATAGGTTTATCTCGTACACTTATTCTATGCGACTCTCCTTTGGAAGATAACATCAATAAGAGAATCAAATTTATAACACGACGTAAAAGATAAAGCCACTGCATTAAATGATGAACCACCTTATTCGCATCCCTTAAAATCTTCAACTAACAAACTAAACACCAACCTCCTCCATCGCACAGCTGAGTGAACTATTGAATCCTAGGAAACATATGTTGAAAAGGCTGAACTATTCTTAAAGAAATCAAAGGAAAACAAAACAATAATAGAAACTGGAATATGAAAAATGGAGAAGGTAAATTTAATTTGCTATTCTTTCAATTCATGAAATCTGGAAAAGTAAACTTGTTTTCATTCCTACAAACGTACCCTATATACACATGGCTTCTACTGTTAACCACTGAAGTATAACAATATACCTACTAAATAATTTTAACCTCTACAACTACTATTTTGCTTGTAACTCCCTAAACTACTAACTGATTTTAACAAATTCTTCAACTATACACTTTGTTAATTTTGATATTCTAATATTCACCTATCTACTCCACTTTCGAGACCCGCAAAAGTTGTCGAAGTTTACAAACATACGAAACTGATAACGGTTTAGTAAGAATGTTCACCACTTGGTCACAAGAGGGTACTTTGCCGACGATAAAAGATCCGTCGCCAACCTTCTTAGGAACAAAAAACAGATCAAGCTCAACATGTTTAAACTTCGAATAATCGCTCTGAAATTGCTTAATGTCTTTCCCAAATTGAGTTGTTACCATTTTCTGAAATTGACTAAAACACTCAACAACTTGAGATTTGCGTTGAATAGGAAATATCCATGTAAACCTACTGAAAACATCAACAAATGAGATATAATACCAACTATTACCACAGTTAACTATTGTTGGTCCCCATAAATGTAACACAACCAATTCAAATGGAACAATATATACTGTAGTTGAACTTGAAAATGGCAACTTGTGAGACTTTCCCTTTTGACAAGCAGAACTTACATGATCAAACTTATTTTTATTCGCAACAATATTACATGTCTTCAAAACTGAGCTAACAACACAAGCTAAAGGATGTCCCAAATGACGATGCCAAACTTCAAATAATTCATCATTCGAGGAATTCGACACTAAGACGACATTATGTGTGGATGGAGTCATACGAGTAGCATATTTGATTACTGGTGAGAACCAATAAAACTCATCATGAGTGTGGCCCGACAACAAAACGTCCTAAGTCTGAATATCCTTAATCACACAGTGAAACAGGTGAAACTACAAAAATCATTATTCTCTCGAGCAAATTGTGAGACGAATAGCAAATTTTTCCAAATAGTTGGCACATGTAAGACATTAGACAAATGAAGCAATTTATTTTGAGTAGTTAATGTAGAACGACCCACATACTCGATTTTAGAATTCGTACTATCACTCATTAGAAGTGCAACATTACCTGAATACAGAGTGGATTTATCTAATGCCGATGTGTCTCTAGACACATGATGAGTTGCTCCCGAGTCAGAATACCAAAAAGCTATATTATTATTTTTCACAGGTGAAGGAATATACGCTCCTCAGTCCCAAATGTTTTAGTGCCAAAATTTGATCCAACACCATAACCATATGAATTTGCACTGGTCTCACTTCCATTTGAAAACTCGGGACCAAAAACATCAGGAATTCGTGAAAGACCGAATCATGACGAGGACTCCATGAGTGGGTCTTAAACGAATGGTCCCACACCGGCATTATGGTTCGAACCTTGGAAAATTTTCGCTCTAGGCTTTGTAGATCAATTGCGACACACTTCATGTCCTACATGCGGCCTATTTCTATTTAAACTTCTTGGCTGCCCATTTCCATTAAAACATTGTGGCTGCCCATATCCATTAACACTTTGTGGCCCAATTGCCGATGGCCCACTTCCATTGTGACCATATGATCCAAACCTTGAAGACCCAAAACTCATATGGTTAAAAAATGGACTAGGGTCTTGAAAGCATACCATATTTTCCATTAGGGTTATACCCTTCATGTGCGACAGCATCAAGGGTGAGCCAAAATTTGTACCGGTGGTCGAACCAACAACTGCACATATTTCATGATGAAACCGCTGGTCCATCATCGCCGGAGAACTCCCAAATGGTCCATTACCCTTTGGATTTGCAACGAACCTCGTTGTTTCATCAATAGGGTGCTATTCGAGAGTCGCTGGAGAAGACACCAATACCGAAGGTCCATCATGACATTGATCGAACCTTTAATAGCATCATTGCGCTAAATGGCCACTCTTTCCACAGATTTGACATTGTACTCGTCCGTGCACACTCCTTTCACGACTACTGGAGAACACTCATTCACCCCTCATCGTGGAATCCATGGACGAGAACGATGAGTTCAGACTATGGCTCAGCATGTTTGCTTGAAGAGGGGTCTGTGTCACCATCCTCTACTGTCAGCTTTTGTGCTCCAAGAGGATATCCACCAGTCGCCGCAATGGGAGAGGCTTCAATGAGAAAGAGGCTAAGGTGACCACCATATCAAACTCCGACGAGAGCCCTGCAAGAATGATCTCTAGTTTTTTCGATTCAAACACTGAGTGCCTAGAAGCTTCTAACAGGGCACAGGTATTCTGGATTCTTGAAACATATTCTTTGATTGTGTGAAATCCTTTCTTGATTGAACTTAATTCGTGTTTGAGTCTAGGCACTTTCGCTCTCGATGCGACCGCAAACATTCAATTTGCAATCTCCCATACATCGCTAGCCGAGTGAATCCCTGTAAAAGATGATAACAGGGAGTTGCTAATCATGGACAAGAGCCACGAAGCAAGTAATTTGTCCTGAAACACTATAAAATTAGGGTTTAAACACATTTTCCCTTCTTGATCCAGGATAAAATGTGGAGGTACCGGAATAGATCCAGTCACATAGCCGGTAAGACCATAACCCTCAAGTATTAATTTCAAATGTTGTTGCCACTGTACAAAATTATTATAATCTAACCTTATCATTTCATGAAGAGAAAAATTTTGAACTATACGAGATCTCACAGGCTCGAAATGGCACGAAATTATAGGACTCGGAGCAGGAGAGGACGAGACTGGAGGCACGCCATTGGGAGCAGAAGTTGATTCAACAGACATTGTGTTAATCATAGCGGAAGGTGCCCAAGATCAGGCGAAAGATACCATGAAAAGACTAAACTATCCTTAAAGAAATCAAAGGAAAATAGAACAACAATAAAAACTGGAATATGAAAAACAAAGAACGTAAAGTCAATTTACTATTCTTTCAATTCATGAAATCTGGAAAACTAAACTTGTTTCATTCCTGCAGACGTACCCTATATATATATACATGGCTTTTACTGTTAACCACTGAAGTATAACAATATACTTGCTAAACAGTTTTAACCTCTACAACTGCTATTCTATTTATAACTCCCTAAACTACTAACTGATTTTAACTTCTTCAACTAAAAAACTTGTTAATTCTGATATTCTAATATATATCCTCACAAACATCGATTGAGCCACCTCCCATTGCTGGAAAGAATTATTAGCAACCTAAATAACATGCATAACATAATGTGCATCAACTTTCCAAACTAGTTTTGATGCAACCAGAGACTCCAAAGAAAATAAAGATGATGACACGTCGTAGACGAATCAGAGCATTAATCAACAACACAATGAACTGTTAAAGCTCTTCACCATCTTACATTTCAAAAAGAAAAAAAAACGCATGTCTTTACTAATAATTTGAAATACATCAACCAAAGCTACAATTTTTTTTAGTAATCACATAAGAAGATACATATTATATATATATATATATATTCAAATATGAGAATTCTTACAATTACAACGAAAAAAATTAATTATTCATTAAAAAAAATTATTATTATTTGTCAAAATTTTAAATTAGGGTTAAATATAAAATTAGTACATGAACTTGTCCTCTTCTCCCAGATTGATACTTATGGTTTTTTTGTCTCAGATTGGTACTCGAACTTTTTTTCCATTCACTGTACTTGAGCCTAACGATGTTAAACTTTTGTTGACATGGCAACGATGGCCACTTGCACGCCGTCACGTCTCGTAATCCTAACACCCTCTTTGACCCGTGTTTCCTTTTTTTTTGACCCAACCCTTAGAATATCTTTCCTTTAAATTTTATTTGCCTTTAAAGTAAATTTTTTACCATCATCTTCAACATTTTTCAACATCTTCTCTTTTGTCTTCTCTGCAATCTCTTTTCTCTTTTGTTTTCTCTACCTTCTCTTTCATTTTCTCCTCTTTTGTTCATCCATTATTATTTTTCTTTCACTTCTTCATTTTCTATCTCCTACATTTTCCATCTCCTTCACATCTCCACCATGTCTTCTTCTACAAACAGAAAATCTGGTACGTAGAGAAGTGTTGTGTACTGCCATTGTAGGTTAAGGGCTTCTGTTTGTAATGTGAATACTCTAAAGAACAAAAGGAAAAATTCTTTGGGTGTTCAAACTTCAAAGAGGTAAATTAGGGTTAATGTTTTTGATATGCCATTTTGTTGTAATTTGGGTTTAAGATGTATTCTTAGATTTTTAATATTTTGTTTTTTGTGTTGAATGTGATAAATGAAAATTGGGGGATTTGATTTTTTGGTGGGTTAAAGGTTACAGTAATGGGACGGACTCAATTGCAAAAGAAGAAAGATGCACAGTTGATGAGATAATGCTAGAAAATAAGATGTTATTGATAGAGAACAGAAGATTAAGACTTGAGAATGATGAGCTCAATATTGATGAAATGCGAAGAATGCGATTGAGGGTAACTTGTTTGGAAGAGAAGATAAAATTGTACAAGGATAAAATGTTAAGGAACAAAAAATTAATAGTTGCTTATAAGTTGTTAATTGTATCATGGATGATGTTTTTTTTGGTTATCTTGCTTGTGGATGGTGAAATGATGTCCATGTATTTGCATTAGTTGTTAAGATTAAATGAATTGAATTGAATGAAAAATATTTTGTTTTGTTTTGTAATGTTGTTGTAAAAGTATACGCAGATACCAAAATCGACATCAACAAAATAGAACCATCCATTACAACCATCATATATAAAGGATCAATATAAATTGTCCATCAAAATACAACCATTAGAATGATTCAACAAAATAAAACCGTCTATCAAAATACATCCATCTAAATGATCCAACAAAATAAAACCATCCATCATATGTTAACAAAATAAAACTATCAAATTAAACATGGATTGATATCAACTATCTCTATGGCTTACAATTGTGTTTAGGACTTACACTTTTTTATGTTCCTACTTTCCTGAATCCCATCAGTAGTTTCTTTGTTGATGCTTCCCTTCTTTTATTGGTGCATTTGGTTGGGGAAATCAGCATGGTTTCCCCTCTCTACCAGGCTACAATGCATAAAATAAATAATTAAAAAACATGTGAACAAAATACAATAAACAATTTAACAATCGGCTACTTACATTCAAAATTTGCATCTTGTCCTCTCATCTGTGTATAACTAATCCCTTGCACAACTTGTTTTCCCTGCTACAAAGTCTTGTAAGTATTTGTTGTGTTGAAGAGATTGGCATGCTAGGAGGAGTTGGTTGTGTTGAAGGAGCTGGTGGTGATGATGCAGATTCTTCAGATGCAACAGTTTGAGAATGAGTTGGTGGAGTAGGATCAAAAGGAGCTGGTGGAGCTACTCCAGCTAGTGGAAGTGTACTCTACAAATTAAACATGTTTTGCATTAAAAATCTTAAGACAAAATTACACTTACAGTAGATGAAGTTAGACAGATTCTTTTGTCCCATACCGGTTTTCAACCAAAATTTCCCACTTAAGATAGCAGGCATTACAAAGCCATACAACTTTTAAAGCAGATCTTTTTTAAACCCCTTATATACAAAATAAAAAAAAGCTTCTTTTCCACAAAATGGCTGCAACAACATGTGAACATGGGATGCTAGTGAGATTCTATCTTCTACAACTACATGACCAGTGAAATAAGTCAACAACTATAACATCACCAAAGTTGCCACTTCAAAGCCTTCTTCTCCATTCCATTTAACATGATAGTATGAACTATTTGGATACTCTTGTATAACTTCTAACATATCTTTGAACAGAATTGGTCATTCCTATTTTTACATTGGCCAAATTGTTTACAATCCTCCCAATAACATATTGCCTAGTTTCTTATAACATGGAAATTATAGACATTGACTTAGCTCCTAAAATTGTTGCATTAAAGGACTCGACAAAATTGTTGTCAGTTGCATCATATATGGACTTATCAGAAAAAAGGCCTTTAACCATTTCTTAGGATCAGTCCTATGTATACTTATTTAGCACTATGTTTGATATGGTCAACCTTTCAATGTGTCAGCAATTATGTGTGATTGCATGCTCTCCAAATGCTTGTTGCAGGTCTCTCCAGGATTTTCTTTCTTTCATTGGCATATAGATACCTTGCATAGACTTTGTGCTCAACCATTGGTAACAACTCAGAATTCTCCTCTATCAATCCCTAAATGCAAACAAAAATAATGGAATTAGATGGCTAGTTTATTAAAGTAAACATAATATTACAAAATTATTTAGTTAATGTCTTTAAATACTTCTGTTTATCAATCATAAAAGTCAATCCTAACATCACCAATTTCTAAATCTGAAATAAGATTATAAGAAGCCATCTCTATGTTTCTTTACTTTCATTCTCCATAACTGCCCATGAAATAAGGTATATTTGGTCATTACCATCTCTCCCCACAACACACAAAAGTTCCCCCTTGAATCTTCCATTCAGAAAGCATTCATCCAGACAAATAAAAGGTCTACAACACTATAGAAACCCTTTTCTCAAAGCACTAAATCTTACATAAAATCTCTTAAACTTGGGAACCTCAGTAGAGTTGGTCTTTTACCATCACCTCTATATTTCCATCGAGTCTACTTTTCTAGTGCATTTGCATAGTCCTATAGTATGTTAAACGCTTTCCATTTATTTCCTCCAGTGCCCATTTCTAGCCCAGCTGCATGTACCCTTACTAATATCAACTTTCAATTCTTCCTTGGCTAGTTTCTGCATCCCAGTTAACTTTGGCTTTGGAATCACTTTGATTTTACTAAGAATGCTCCCAAACAAATTCTAATATGCATTTTTTTAAAATTTAAAAAACTTGTGGTCTATGAATTTTATCTGTAAAACTCATCATATTATTACAAAACAATATTCTAAAAGGAAACCATCTTCCCTACACTAGTTAGTCCTCATTTTTCATTCCTAGATAGATAATATCAACCTTTTTTTTATCTTCATACTTTTTAATGCAGTTTAAATTCCTCTGGCCCCTAAACACCATAGCAACTCCAATGTGGGATTGTTTAGATAGAAAATACATGTGTTCTTCTACAGACTACATACATTTAAATTATTCCAGAGACCAAATCTGATGAATCATGTAATCAATTCCTCCACCTGATGGATCTGAAACCTTACCATTTTTCTCTCCCCTTTCACTACATTCACCTACCTTTGGGACCCTCATTGTAACATTCTAACCGTTTCTGTCGGCCGGAATTAGTTTACAAAGTGTCACATTACAATTAGAACATTTAACCTAAAACATAAAAATTACTAAATATAATAACAACATTCAAAAACTCATTTTCGTTAAGTAAAAGTCTCTTATGGGTCTTAAATCGAGCTTATGGGGCCCTAAAAATAGTTTAGAAACATTCAAGGAGTATTTGGAACAAAGCAAAAAATTTTGGAAAAACTTAAAAATTTATAACAGGGTCACACGACCGTGTGAATAGCTCAGGTCATGTGGCAACCGTGTTAAATTCAAAGTATGGACACACGGCCATTCCCAGCTTGCGTGTGGTCTGTTGGTAGGTATTCGAAATAGGGTCACACGCCATGTCCAGGCCATGTACAAGCTGTGTGGACATTAGAAGTTTGGTCACAGACCATGTTGCCAGGTCGTGTAACTCTCTGAGACCGTGTGGTTCATCTTGCACTAAAAATTAAATGACATACGACCATGTGGTTTTATCCGTGTGGGCACATGGCCGTGAAGCTTGTGCTTCACAAATTACCCTAATGCAAGCCAAATCAAACCCAAATTTGCTTGGGCACCAAACCAAACCAATTCAAGTACGTTCACAATACAAACATTCAAGGACATCAAAACATGCCAAAAATCAATAATCCTAGGTGCCTAACCAATGTGCCTGCATTGACACCACAATCTATAAGCAAAATAAACCAATCAACACCTAACAAGTATCAAACTCATTTTTATTTAAACTCACGTAACAACTATAATAGCCAAATGGCCAATCAATCATACCATTTATGTCTAATTTCAAGAACCCATAATTTCAATAACTTTCACCTTAAGTATATATACTAGAACTACTCAAACTTCATTTCAATCCATACACATATAAATAACATCACTAGATCAATACAAACTATTACATAACCACAAAATATACCAATTTAAGTACCAACCCAACAACATGTAGATCATTCATAACAAATTCTAAAACAATTTAAAAATCTACCAAAAAGAGATGATAGGTATATGCTCGACTTGAAACTTTTGATCACTAGCTTCACAAACTATAAGAAAACCACCAGCATAATAGCTGAGTTCAAATCAGTAAAACAACTTAATATTAAACTTACTTACGAAAACATACATAACTAAAACACTTTATATATTCAAAAAGTTTTCAGATAAACAAACTTAAACTTTACATAAGTCCTTCAATTAATACCTTTCAAACATTTTCCTTTGTTCGAGGATGCATCGTATATTTCAACCATGTCTTGCACATCCCGAAACGTTGCCATAGTGTCTTTCAATCATGATCTTTTCCTTTTCAAGTATAATGCCATGATATATTTCAATCATAGTTTTTTTCTTTACCAAATTCAAGAAAATTCAATCACCAATTGAAAGATAAGTATTAAGAGGTATCAATTTATATACTAAAATCAAATGAATTATTTTAATAGAATTACAAACTTACCTTGATTGAAACGGTTATTAAAACGGAGTTGACAACTAGTTTGAAACTTTGGCTTTTCCTCAGTTTACATTCGGTTGTGGCATTTCTTGATCTAAATAACAAGTTTAATCAAATAATAGCATTTCAGCACTTAAATAAATAGTTTATACATTTAAAGCCCTTACAACATCATTTTACATAATTACCCCAACATTTTAACTTTTGTATAATTTAGTCTTTAAACCTGAAACTTGAAAATTCACCATTTTTTAAAGAAAAACTCTACTAGACAATTTTACTAGAGGTTCATTACAACCCATATATTTCAAAAATTCACCCTATCTTTCATTGAATTTATCAAAATCATAAAAAATCACTTAACAAAATACTTATTTTTAACTACCAACCTTAATCTATCAATTAAATTCACAAACACCTCTAATTCATTCATGGCAAGTCCCTAAACATTTAAAAATGTTACGAATTGACCTCTGGGCTAGCTAGATTAAGCTAATACAAACTCAAAAACATAAAAATCATTAAAAACAAACCAAAATTTCATACCATGCAATAGGATTTTTAATGGCTGAAACTTTCTTCTCCCATAGAAATGGCTATTAGGTTCAAAACAAAAGAAAAAGGGAAAGTAGATGATATTTCTTTTATCATCTTTTGTTTAATTTTTTTAATTTACCTAATTATAAAATTAACCTTTAAAAACCATTAAAATTACACCAAAACCAAACCAATACCATCCACTAACTAAGAATATGGTATTTTTACCTAATAAGTCCATTAACTTACATTTCCATAGCTATTTAACCCATTTAACTAATAGAAACCAAATTTTGCATCTTTTATGATTTAGTCCTTTTTACTTAATTAACTATTTAAACATTAATATTTCTCAACCAAATTTTAATATTACTAAATAAATAATAAAATAGTAATTCTCTCATCCGAATCATGATTTCGAAACTACCATTTTTGACACCACTGAAAACAAGCTGTTACACTTACAGTTAACCTTATTTGCTCTGTTACAGTTACAGTTAACCTTATTTGCTCATTCTCTATTTTTTTCCTTTAATATTTTCTGTACGAATCCTTGATATTTCTCACCTCTTCATCCTCAGATTCTACCCCTAATGCCCCATTCATTGCTTAATGAGTTGTCTATATCACTAGCCCCACTACTTCTAGAACTTTTTCCACTCTCAGCACATGCATCACTATTCCCACTGAAGTCTGGTCCCATATTAGATTTCCCACCTAACTCAATAAATGTTTCCCAACCCCACCATTAACTCTTATTATAATTTAATTCTTCGTTACAATTTGGTTCATCAAACACCAATATTACATCCTTTTCACTAATGAAAAACAACAACATGGTATCATCAACAACATCACGTGTGTCTACCTCGTGTTCAACATATACATGTATGGACCTTCTTTTTCTAATATGGTTAATCATGGCTATGAATGATGAATTATCATAGCAAACACGCAGCCCCTTACTAATCTATCCCATCCTCACAGTATACAAAGTTCCTACAGCTCTATACCTAGCTTCCACTACTATCTCATAAAAAGTGTAATAACACAAAATTTGGGTCGAAATCCCATTGCAGCACTTCCCCTCCAACATAATATGCACAAGTGTTTGTAACAAAAAGTTCCATCCAAATGCATATGCACTACACATTTATCCCAATACATTATTGGACACTGCACATGCGTAATATAAACTGTAATACATACATATTTTAAACAGTGCTAACATAACATACATACATAAACAGTAAATAAACAATAATATATATAAAAGTAATATACCACATAATATACATACATACATACATACATACATACATACATACATACATACATACATACATACATACATACATAACAATAATATACAACATAACATACATAATATACATACATTAAACATGATAGAAATTCATCAACAGTAATAAACATAATGTTATATACATACATAAGAATAATATACCACATAACATACATACATACATACATACATACATACATACATACATAACAATAATACATAAACATGCATAATTTATATATACAGACATACATAACAGTGATATACTACATAACATACTAACAGACATATTCATATAACACACAGACATACTAACAAGCATACATAACAAACATAATAACAACATACATAGCAGTAGTATATAACATACTTTGCTAAAGAGATATACATAACAGATGTTATAGGCCATTTTTTCCCGGGCCCAAACCAAAAGCAACCCAATTTCCAAATAATTAAACAGTCCAAAAAATAAATTACAAGCCAAAAATAAAAAAAACCTAGTGGCCCAAGTGGCCCACAACCTAAATTTAATTTTTAGTAAAATAAAAAAACCTAGCCCTAACACCTCTCTCGGCATGCACGACGCTCGATGACGACTCCTCACTGAGGTTGCACCGGAATGGCAATGGTTTTTGCCCGTTGACTCCACCACCTGCAAGACAAGAGAAAGAAAAAAAGACTATGAAAACAAGAAAGAAACATAGAGCAAAAGCAAAATAGACACAAACAGCATGTAAATCGGCTATAAAAGGCCGCATTAACCATGTAATTTTTACACACTGAGAATCCAATTTGAGAATATAAATCAGTCCAAAAGGTTTATATTTACAGTTTTTATTTTAGCTTCACTTTATTCTACTGTTATTATTATTATCTGCATCCGAAAAAACAAAGAAAGAAAGAGGAATAAAACTGACCTATATTCGAGTCTTCGCCGTCGAAAACCGAAAGGTTTCTTTAGATTCGGGTCCTTTTTGTCAATATTTTAGAGATTTTGGGGGTAGATTCAGGTTTAAGGGCTTTAAAGGAATCAGACCAAAAATTCTAACCTTTTTCAGCCATGCGGCTGTGTGCCGTCACTAGTGGCCGATGCGGTGGACCGGTGGCCGGAGCCCTATACCGAACCTCAGATGGCCATAGAGCAGAGAAATTCTCTCTTTTTTTTCCTGGTAGCTGTTAATAATGAGTTTTAGGTTTTTTAGTCTTTTATAAATGTATCAAAACGGAGTCATTTTGGGGGGTCGGCCTGAACTCGACCCATTTGCCAGGAGGATCCGCTTGTTTTTGTGGCTAGGGTATAATTGCTACCCTAGTCCTTCCGCCTTTCTTGTGTTTTCAATTGAATATTCTTTATTTTTGCAATTTCATCCCGTTTTTCTTTATGTTTTCAATTCGGTCCCTTCTTGAACACTGTCATTTTAGGGTAGAGGGAAAATTACTATTTTGGCCTCTTTATACCGCGCGCGTGTTCAGAAAGATCCTTTTATTTTGCAGATTCGTCCTAAAGTTTTGTCTCCAGTTCAAATTAATCTTTTTTAGTTTTTCTATTTAATTAACTAATTTTAATAATGCCGTCATTATTTTTCCTATTGTTATTTTTAATATTATTATGTTTAGCTGTTCATATATACCCTTTCAATTTTAAATTTAATTATATATATATGCATATCTTTGATTTATACATACATACTCTATACTTTTGATATTTTTATAATTTGTGTATACATTATATATGCCTTTTATAACATATATATATACACCTACACGTACATTTGTATAACTTATTTTATATATATGCATATACATACTTATATATTTTTATATCTTTTATAATTTGTATACGCAACTATATATATCTACATACACATATTCTTTTTCATAAATATATATACACCTATTTATATATCTTTATATTTTGAAATGTACCTTTTACATGTGTTTTTATTTATAATTATATACACATACATCGTGTATATTTTTACAATTTATATACATATATACATATATATATTTTTTTTTTTTTTTATATTTTTATATTTTTTTTATATTTTGATCATTTTAATTATTTATTCACGTCTTCATTATTATTTTTAAAAAAATATTTCAATCTAATTTATTCACATATTTGTTATTATGCATGTTATTAATTTGTCATTTTTATTCATTCATTTTTTTGTTATTGCTCGTATTATTTATGTGTACATCATCGTGTTCATTTTTATTTTGTTACACATATTGATACCGTGATTCATTTCTACTATTTCGTGTTAGATTAATTTATTTCAATGCATAAATTACGATTTTTTGAATAAGCAAAATCTCGTGTTTAGATTCAAGAAGGTCGTACCCTAACTTACTAGGTTTCGATTTTCACAATAAATCTAAATACACGAATCCTTTCAAACTCAAGTTTTAAATGATCTCGGAATTAAGAGGAGATTGTGTCCTAACTTACTGGGCATGATCATTTTTTTTCAAGCTTTAAACAATCTCGGGAATTAAGAAAAGATTGTGTCCTAACTTACTGGGCATGATCCTTTTTTTTCTAAAGTTTTAAACAATCTCGAGAATTAAAAAAGATTGTGTCCTAACTTACTGGGCATGATCCCCCTTTTTTAATCTGAGATGGCGAAATACCTTTTAAATAAGTAAATTTTGGCATTCATTCGTGCATCGGGAATTCAAGACATTGTGTCCTAACTTACTAGATACAATTCTCTTTCTCGATTAATGTGAAATATGCTTTTTTCTCAAAAATTTTCAACATTTCAATAAGGATCGTATTTTAAATCTCTTTAAAATTTTCAATCCTTGACACTAAAGATATTAATTAATCAACTAGGTACCAATTTTGGGCGTTACGAGGGTGCTAATCCTTCCTCGTACGTAACTGACTCACCCCTTTTTTGAATTTTGTGGACCAAAATAGTTTTTTAATAAATTAAATCGTTTGTTAAAAACAATCACTTTTCAAGGTGACCGATCACACCTCATCAAAAAAGATTGGTGGCGACTCCCATGTTCATTTTCATTTTCAAAATCCATGTCGACCCCGTTTTATCAAAAAAATGGTGTCAAGCTTGGCGACTCCACTGGGGATGACACAAGAGTCAAGCTACTAGTTGATTACTTTTTGTCTTTTTGTCGAAAATCGAAAACTTGGTTTAAATATAGGATCCTTTCGTTGCATTTTCATTCGTCTTTATTACTATCTTCATCATTGTGATTTATATCTTTCTGCACATTGCATGCATTTGTCACACCCTTTTAAGTGGGAGTTAGAAACTACGCCTTCGTCAGGTTTTCACCTCCGCATGGGATAGTGAATCGCTTCTGGGATACATCTGTACTTATGTCTTCGTGAGATTTTCATCTCCACTCGGCCATAGGGAAATGTATTCCCCTGAACTAAACTTGGTCCATATGAGCCTATAATGGTGAGGATCGAGGAATCTGCCGGTTCGAGTACCTTTGCCTTAGAAGCCAAGCCGCATGTAGTGAACCTTAGGAACTCACCTTAGGTAGAACTACACCTTAATCTTGTTAGATACCCGGATATGTGTTTTATTGTTTCTGGGTCTTGGATTGCATGTTTATACCTGATACTGACTTTCTATGTTTTACTTTGAATGCATGACATTTCATCTACATGGCACTTCATCATAAAATGCGTTAGTTCATATTCGGTTTCTATATAGAAAGCTTGTCATGGAAAAAAGGGTTTCTTGAAGGTGGAAGACAATGCGGCCGTCCGAGCTTGGTCAGAAACGACACAGCACGAGAAATGTGATAGTTTGGCTAAGGATATATCAGAGTTGTGGGACTTTACCTGTATTAGTGTAACTCAAAACAGTTTGCAAGAGCTGAAGGAATCTAGGATCAGTGGAACGAGGGGGTCAGATAGCTATTCTATTCTAATTATGGGGATTTACCGTATCTGCTAGGTATGAAGGTAGACAAGCAAATTTTTTGGGCTCTCGTACAGTTTTGGAACCCAGCCTACAGTTGTTTCACATTCGGGAAAAGTCGACTTGGTGCCTACGGTAGAAGAATACATGGCTTTACTTTGATGTTCAAAAATTCTAGTCGATAGAGTCTACTCTAGAGCTGTAAATGTACCAACCTTCCTAAAAAGAGGCTCAAGAACATAACTGGGATGAGCGAGCAGTAGGTTACAGCTCAAATCCAACAGAAGGGGGATAGCAAGTGCATTCCTTGGAAAAGTTTGAAAGATATAATTCTAGCACACCCAGATACAAAGAAGAGGGTAGACGTCTTTGCTTTGAGCATATATGGCTTAGTTATATTCTCCAAGGCTTTGGGACATATTGATGAGGCAGTCACCGACTTGTTCGAACGACTTGATAAAAGGGTTACACCGGTCCCAGTGGTTTTGGCAGAAACATTCAAGTTGTTAAATATCTTCGAAGAGCAGGTGAAGGTAGATTTGTCGGATCGTGCGCAGCTTTTACTCGCATGGTTCCATAGTTACTTCTGGAAGATTGATAAGGTTTCGTATCGGGTCTTCTCTGAAAATTATTCACCACTAAAAGAAATAGCTACACCGAGGAGGGATGACATCTTGGAGGAGAAGTGGATGGCAATTCTGTAGAATCTTCGTGAAGAAGACGTCGAATGGAAAGCCCGTGGTTGCTTCTAGATGAGATCTTGTATCGATGCGGTGACTTTGACTGGGTCCCTTGTTGGAATTTAGGGAGATGTTGGTTATGCCCCGTTGCTAGTGCCTAAGCAGTATAGGACAAGACAGTTTATGCCCGTAACTTACGGACTAGCCGAGTGTGAATTCTCATACAAAGGTGATGGTTATAAAAAGAAAATTCGAGAATTGTCCAATGCATGGAACCAGAATCGTCGAATGAAGATTAACCGTGGGCCCAATGACAAACTCCTGAGATAAATGAATGGTGGGTTAGAAGAATCAATGACAATATCCCTGAGCCGAGTCACGAAAACATTCAGTCGATAGGGGAACATTTACATGTCGTCCCTTCTGAACTAGAAATCATAAAATAAGATTTTGAAAGGAGAAATGCAAAATTTGAAAAGAAGATAGAGCAAATGGAAGAAGAAAAGATGAACTTGAGATTAGATACGGATGTCCAAAACTTGAGGCAGAAAGATTAAGAAAAAGGAAAAAATAAAGCCGAGGAGGATCTGGATAGCTTTAAAACAGATTATAAGAAGCTACGCTTATCAATGAGAACTACCGGGTTGGGAAAAAACTTCGGAGCAGTGGCGTGAATAGAATCAAGAAAAAAGGATAAGGCCGATAGCTAGGAAACGAAGTTCCAAGAGGTCCAGACACAAAATGAGGATCTAAAGAAGAGTTTGTCAGAGAACCAAAAGGAGAAAGGCGAACTAGTGAATAGAGTGATCGAGTTAGAAGGATCTCTCCATGGACATCGAAATCGAAATTCTGTGATGGAATTGAAAGTAAGCTTTTGCAAGATCGAAGAAATGAAAGAAAGGATAGAAGAGTTAGAAACGATGCTGCAAAATTGTGGGATTTGGATCGAGTACCTGGAAGCTAATGAAGGCCGTCAGATTGAACAGCTGCACCACTTGCAGAACAAGTTAGAAATAGAGATCATATTATGGGAAAAGTTGTGGTTCAGATTCGAAAGGTAGCTGATCACTGCAGACTTTGGTAGTGCAAGCAGATACGTTGAGCATGAAATATGAATTGGAATCAGATCGCAGATAAGAGTTGGCCTCATTACTTAGGAAGATTAGAGTATTAAGAATTAGGGCTAAGCCTTCTATAATTCATCTTATGTAAAGAAGTTTATTTTTTAGTAAAGTTTTCAAATGAAATTGAATTAGAATTGACGCCTTTTTGCATTCATTTCATGCATTGCAATCGCATCATATGCATTAACAACCATTAAAAGATCCTAATTGAATAAAATTGTGACAGTTATCCTGGAACATCGTTACAGCACAAGAAAG
>NW_024402984.1:0-31501 GCF_007990345.1 Gossypium hirsutum | reverse complement strand
TTTTTTAAAAAATTCTATTTCGTCCCTAGGCCTAGAAATAAAATTCATGAAATTTAACCCTCTTTCCAAGCCTAACCAAAATTTATATATTACACTTACAGCACATACATTTCACAAATTTAAGAATTTTCCATGGGTTTTATCACTTTTTCATTTTAGTCCCTAAATCAAGTTTTCATCAAAAATTGCTATGTAAAAGTTGTTTATTTATGAAAACTTTTCATTTTCTACCATAAATTTCCAATTTTCAGCATATTCATCCATGACCCGGATTTCATACTTGATAACTTTTCAAATAAATCCGCTAAATAGAAAGATTAGGCTATCCCGATTCCGAAAATATAGAAAGTACTAAAAACTGGACTTGATTTCATACCTTATTGAGCTTGAATAGTTTTCTTCCTCTCGCCTAGGGTTTCCATAGAAAAATTGGGAAAGATTATATGAAAATAGATGATTTTTCTTTTTTAATTAATTATTATCCATTAATTTTATTAATTTCCAATTTATTCCCTACCTTTTCTCATTTTTACATGGATGAGTCATTAAAATATCTACTAACTACTCTTCAATGGTCTAATTACCATATAAGGACCTTAAGTTTTGAATTACATAGCTATTTGGTACCTATAGCTATTAGAACCCAACTTTTGCATTTTTTGTAATTTAGTCCTTTCCCTAATTAGACACACAATCGGTAAAATTTTAGTACCAAAATTTTCATGTGACCTTCCTATCATGATGTCAACCATAAAATAAAATAAAATATTTTTTATTTTTGGTTCGAATTTGTGGTCCCGAAACCACTATTCTGACCTCACCGAAAATGGTTGTTACATAGGACACGCTGAGAAATCCTATTAGGCAATAATCGTCCTTTAGTTTCTTGCGAAAAATGCCATGGCCATGGCCTTTTCCTTTTAGAGATAGTGTTTAAAGTCTCGATGGACTCCTTTATACTTCACCGCAGTGAACAGATGCATGCGCACTTGACCGACTCTTCATGTATTGACACAATTTAAAACTTCACAGTCTGATCCATAACAACAACTGACTAACTCGCATATCATCACATACATTCCATTTGTGCTCATACAATCATACTTCATCATCAGAATACTTATCACATGTTTAACTTGTCAGATTTTGTACAGACTACACATGTAAGACCTAGTAAACATTCATACAATAGTATAACCTTCATATTATACTTTTCTTGTAACAGCCCGATTTTGGGCCTAGTCAGAACAGTGGTGTTGGGACCACTAATTCAAAGTTGGAGAAAGTATTTTATTATTAATTTTAAGTTATAACATGTTTATATTAGTGCATGAAAAATTTGGTGAAGTAATTTTAGTGATTGCATGCTTAATTGTGAAAAAGGACTAAATCGCATAAAGTGAAAAATGACTAAATCGAATAAAGTGAAAAAGTCCTATTTTGATGGCGAAGGGTGTCAAATAGCTAGAGAACCTAAATTGGAGGTCTTTAAAGGGCAATTAGACCCTTTAGAATAGCATGGCCAGCGATAGGAGACAAAGGTGGTCAAAAGTAAAAATTTTGGTGAAATTAGGTGTTGAAATTGAATAAAATAAAACAAATAATAAAAGTTGTCATTTTTTTATCTCTCTCTTTCTTCTTCACCAATTTTCTCCAAGAAAATGGTCATGGAAGCTTGAAAAATTTTCAGCAACTTAAAGCCTTTGCAAGTAAGTGATTTGAGGGTTTTTCTTGAATATTTTTGTACTTTTGAGGTCTTTGTAGATAACCTTTCCAACAAGGGTACTATTTTGCAAAATGGTTGAAAGTCTAGATTTTTGGCATGATAGTAGACAAGTTGATTTCTAAAATTTTAAGTAAGAATATGTGTTATAGTTGTGAAATAAACAACTTTTGTGAAGTAGTTTTCATGGAAACCCTAACTAAGGACCATTTTGCATAAGTTGTAAAATAGGTGATAAATCTATGAAATAATGAGAATTTTAGGCTGATCCTAGCAAAAAAGTATTCAGCTAGGCTTGGTTAATGAGAAAATGTGATAAAAATCAATTTTTGGGTCTAAGGGTAAAATGGTCATTTTGCAAGAGTTTAGGGGCAAAATGGTCATTTTGCCCAATTTTAAATTGTTGCGTACCTAAATTGATAGAGTGATTAAATTTGTGGATTTTTATCATTATAGATCAAGAATTACAAAATTTGGGCCTAGACCAGGGAAAAGCAAAGCTAGCAGATTAAATCGACTTGTCGCCTACTTTTTGATTACCGAGGTAAGTTGTATGTTAATAATGCAACTATATCTTTATGACATGCAATTGAATTGATATGGCATAAATTGTTTTAATTTTGAATATGAGAATACATGTTGAGGAATTAGCATAGTAGAGACTTTCGTTGAACATTTGGAATAAACTTGGATATTGGTACCTTGATATTGGGTGATTGTGTGCTAGTGTAAGACATGTCTCGGACATGCATCACCCACAAGATGAGAGCTAGTGTAAGACATGTCTGGGACATGCATTGGCCTCGAGATATTTAAGCTAGTGTAAGACATGTCTAGGACATGCAAAAACATTGAGACAGGAGCTAGTGTAAGACATGTCTGGGACATGCATCAGCCTCGCGATAGACAAGCTAGTGTAAGACCTATCTAGGACATGGCGTCTGTAACACCCCTATCCCGTAACCGTCACCGGAATAGGTAAGGGGCATTACTGGACTTGTAACTCATGTCAGAACAGTAAAATTTTAAACTTTTCTTGAAATAAAGATCATTTATTTAAATAAGTACTAAGCACAGCCAGAGATAAAATTTAAACTTCACTAAGTAAACATTCAAAAGATGCCATTTTCGCATGGCTTATATACATTAACCAAAAATATTCTTCCGCCACTAGTCTATTCTATACATGCCATAAAATAGTTCTAAACATAACAGTAACAAGCAGTGGATAGTGATAGTGTGACTAGTTGCTGACGATCCCCGAGCCTGTAGCTTCGCAATGAGATCTATAAAACAGAGGAAACAGAGTAAACGGAGTAAGCATTACAATGCTTAGTAAGTTTTAAGCAGTGTCAACAGATAACAATCAAATTATAACATAGTTGTTCGTATTTTTATTTCACTCTTCCTTCGGGCATACCATCCCTTTACCGAAATGCACATCTCATCATATACAATAGGCAGATAAACTTTCACATAAAAGTGAGCTCATGTGACATAGATATATCGTAATATTTCACATAACCTCTCACACTGATCCGATGTCACATAATCATAGGAATAGTCTCACAGATTGCTCTCGTATGCATCACATAACTACCTTATGATTTAGTGCAAATCAAGCTCACATATATACTTGGAGTACATACCTGTTTAACCTTTCGCATTGAATATATTTATAAGCAATTCTTATTACGAAGTCTTATAGCTTTAACCTCTACTCGGATTATCGGTGAGACCTTTAGCTCAGACAAAATCTCCACACGTAGTCATCGGGTCTTACCCGGACATAATCTCCACACGTAGTCATCGGGTCTTTAGAGCTCGGATATAGTACGAGCACGAAGCTTACGGACATTAATCAGTGATAATATTCTCGCATAAAGCCTGCGGGGTTTTAACCCGGATATAGTACTGACACAAATGCCTTCTTCGGGACTTATCACATTTATACACTTCACATCCATCACGTTGGCCACTCGGCCCTGTCACATATATACACTTTCACATCATCACACATTAGGCCTTATCACATATATACACTTTCACATCATCACATCGCCATTAGGCCTTATCACATATATAACTTTCACATTCATCACATCGGCCATTAGGCCTTATCACATATATATACACTTTCACATTCATCACATTGGCCATTCGGCCTTATCACATATATACACTTTCACATTCATCATATCGGCTATTAGGCCTTATCACATATATACACTTTCACATTCATCACATTGGCCATTAGGCCTTATCACATATATATACACTTTCACATTCATCACATTGGCCATTTGGCTTTATCACATATATATACACTTTCACATTCATCACATTGGCCATTCGGCCTTATCACATATATACACTTTCACATTCATCATATCGGCCATTAGGCCTTATCACATATATACACTTTCACATTCATTCAAATATACTTCACATACCACATATACTATCATGTACAGACTTGGTCTTGGTCGAATCTACATCCATCACTTTCCAATGAATAATTCAATTTTACGCCATACTATCATTTCATATTAGAATACTCATAAGCTTACAATATCACGATTTAGAATTCAAGTATGGGTTTAATCACTAGCTTATGAGCAACTAAAACAAGTTTTATCCATGTTTACAACAAAATCACATATTCACTACGAGCTGTTTTCCTGAGCAAATGGTCACTAAATTATTTATAACCGGAGCTACAAAACTCCAAATCACTTGCCGTTAATTTTTCCTGAATATGGACTCGTATATCTTCCATCCATAAAATTTCCAGAATTTTAGGTTTGGCCAATAAATACCAGATTTTTCTTAAAGTTTCCCCTGTTTCACTGTTTGATTAATCTAACCACTCTTCACTACGAATCAAATTTCTCATTTTACAGAATTCAAAATGTGTTGTATTTGATTTCATTTGAAACTAGACTCATTAAGGAGTCTAAGCATATAAATTTTATCTTATAACCATTTTTGTACAATTTATATTATTTCTAAAACAACAGGGGATTTAGAGTCATGAACGTCCGACACTTATATCTCTTTATAGGCATTTTTCTTACACGGTCTCTTTATAAGAAATAGACTACTAAGCCTTGTTAATATTTTCTCAGCTATCACACCAACAATTTTAGTGATTCTATCACGTTATGCTGCTGTTCCAAGCAAATTATACATTTGCTCTTAAATCAAGCCAACTAGAACTCATTTGAGTTTAAGAATATCTGGCCATCATTTATTATCAATCATTATGTCCTATTATGATGAATTACTCACGTTTATCACTTAAAACTTACCTCGGGATATTTTGAATAGTTGCGGATAGACTACTCGATTGCTTATTTCTTTCCTTTATCTGATTTGACCTCTTGCCCTTGAGCTGATTCAAACAAATAGATCTATTTAATACTTATCAAATTAGCTATTCGATTAAATACATGTATATTATAACATTAGTGCGAATGATTTTATAACTAGATTATCAAGCATTATACACATGCTCTACTCACCCCCATCGAACATATACTAGCTTAATACCTTGCATAAGGATTCATAGACATCATTTAGTTTCACATAATAACATATTAGTCCCAATCGACACAAGAGTCAAACCGCATCACTCAAAATGCCGAAATCCAATATAGACTACCATTTAGCATTACAATTTTATGTACTTGGTAAGTTGGGTTTGAACACGTTTTGCACTAGGTGTCCAACCAAATATTCTTGAACACTAAACTCAATTTATAATCTTTCCTAATTAAAACATTAACACCGACTAACATGTTTACAAGCTAGGCTGAATATTTATAGACATTCGAGAAATCATCTCAACTCGACTAAATTTGTATATCACACTCAAATTTCACACTAGTATATTTAACATATAGCTAAAAACCCTTAATGACTAACACAACCTCTTAATTCAATATAAACAAATACATATATATAACAGCCTAAATCCCTTCTTAACTCGTGATTCACTAACTTGGGAGTTATTATCAACAAATTTAACTTACTCTAATACCGAATGGCTACCAAGCTTTAGCTCATGTCCTTTCATTAAGCAAATGTTAACAAAACTAACATCCCTTTTTCAATTGAACATCAACACATAAAGAATTACACAAAGATTCATAGCCGAACCTATACATAACATCATCAAGGTTCATCCCTAAATCAGAAGCAAAGCCGACCTATGAGAGATGATATAAACAATATCTAGTTAGTACATTCAAGCACCTACGGCATTCCCTTCAATTAATACTAAGACAAACCAAAAGATTATTCAGTAAATCAAAAATTCAAAGTTCATCTCTTCAATATAAATACCAAAATTAAGTTTACTACTAAACTCAAACTAAAACACATCCCCTACCATTCCCCCTGGCGAAGCTCAGACACCATAAACTAAAAATTTGTCAGGCATTAATAACTATACACTCAAAATGCTAAAAAATCCAAAGCACATGATCCACCTTATCTACTAGAATCACGATGGTGCTCCCCTCTCCTCTAGAATCGCCAGAAGAAACAGAATAAGACTGTTCTCACCCCTTCTTCTTCTACTTACAAACCTTTTATATTCCACCTCCAACAAGGCCCTAGTAATAAAGTAATAAAATCACACTGATACAATTGCATGGCGCCACACCTTAGTGGCTAATTGACAGCAAGGACAGCACTTCCCATATCAATAAGCCACTTTAGCATGCTAGCAATCTAATTGCCACATACCCTACTAATATTTCACATACACTGACCAAATTGAAGTATGAAACTATCACACAAGCATTACTCACATCATAAACATAGAATATAACCTTTATATTTATAAGACTCGGTTCGTGGTCCCAAAACCACTTTCCGACTAGGGTCACTTTAGAGGTGTCACAGCGTCAGCTTGTCGGGTGCCAGTGTAAACTGTCTAGTACATAGCATTGACACCGATAGATGAGAGCCAGTGTAAGACCATGTCTAGGACATGGCGTCAGCATCTTAACCCATGTAGGCTATTAAGTATCCGGAGTATTCCAAATGGTTCAACAAAAAGGTTATGATATATAGAAATGGAAGAGTTATGATCGGTGATGAGTGGTACAGGCACCTAATTAAAATGTATGAGATATGGGTTCAATGTATGCAATACAAGTAATATTAGATGGTGATGATAAGTTGTATTTACGTCTACTTATGGGTTCATGAATAACGTATGAAAGATTATGACATATTGCCTAATAAGTAGTTTTATTTCATGCAACTACTAAGCTTATGCTGACCCTATTCTTTCCATTTTCTTATAGTGCCACCTAGTTAGCTCATGGATCAACGGTCGTCGGAGGCATCGATTACACTATCAATCGAAGCACTTGGTATAGTTAGATCTCTTATTTTGATTATGGATGTATAGGACTCTTTGACTTTGTTTTAGTGTCACATTATTTGGACCAAATATGTTGGCTTGCTTAACATTGACTCATTTGTATAAGGCCATGAAAAATACCTAATATGAAAGTTATATATGAATGTAAAGTAATCTTTCATGAATGAGCATTGCTAGTATGGTTGAAATATATGAATCGTATATAGACCTTAGTTATGGTTGTTGGTTGTGAATCAGCTAATTTAGACTTGATTATGTGTTGTTGCTATGTTGTTTTAGGTGCAAAGGCTTGTAATAGCCTATGGTTCACATGGGTAGACACACGGGTGTGTCTAGGCATGTATGCACACGGCTAACCCCATGGGTGTGTTGTCCAGCGTGATCCCCTGTACGTAAAAATTCAAGTCAGTTGCATGGTAGTAAACCACAGGTAGAGACATAGCGTTCGCAACCGTGTGAAGGACACGGCTTATGGCCAGGGGCAGTGCCCCGATCAGTGCCATAAATGGGATGCGGACGTCAAAAATAGAATGTCAAGGTTTTAGACACGGGCGTGTCATGGCCTTGTGGAGAGACCGGTCAAGGACACGCGTGCTCAGGCCTGTTAAAACCCTTGTAAGTTCAAAAATAAAATTTATTCACAGGGTATTAGACACGGGCGTGTCCCTAGTGCTTAACCTGTGGTGCCATACGGGCCATCAGCACATCCATTCATAGGCCACACGAGCGTGTTGCCTTCCACACGGCGTGGCCTTGCTTCAAGTGGTATTTTCAGTAGTTTTCAAAGATGTTGGATTAATCCCGAGATATGTCCAAAGCGTGATTTAGTCCCATAGGCCCATATTAAGAGTTGTTGATAAAAAAGAAAAGTTTAAATTGGTCAAGCCTGAGACCGAGAAGTTAAATGCATGGTTAAGTGAGGTGACGCCTCGTATCCCTTCCGGGTAGGGCTCGAGGTGGGGCATACATTTAGTGGTACATAGCAGGTAGTCGGTTCTAGGACTAACCTAACGGAGTACGAGTCTCGCAACATGCCATAACTGTATATTGATAGTGTGACACCCTGATGATTATAAATATATTTTTCATATTAGTAAATGGACCTGACATAGCTATGGTGGATGATACGGAGTATGTGCCAGCTCCACAAGGGACCCGCCTGTGGATGTGGCCCATGACACTAAGCCAGGGTGGAGGACTAAGATGCATACCTCCACATGATGGATGCCTGGTACACAGAGTTTGTTCGTGTGAATTGAACACTCCCCTCCCCACCTCCTTTGATTCCTCAGCATGCCCTTATGCCGCAAGGAGTGACTTAGTTAGGAGAGAGAAACACTTCGTAGATAGTTCAAAGCAAAGGGTCGAGGAATTTCGGGATAAGATGATGATGACCAGAGGAGAGATTCTGGCTGGAAAATACCATTAGGATTTGATAACTATCGTGCACACAGAGGAGTGTGTCGAATTCAGTCCTTCATGAGATGCTACCAGGTGACACCCTTGGTTGGTTTCAAGGGAAAGGATAATAGATCCCCGGAGAGTTCAAAGATAATTAGCCAGAAGTTATAACCAGAAAGGAAGATTTCTAGAATTGAGCAAGGTATAGGACGGTGAAGTACAAGCGTGAGTTTGTGAGACCAGCAATATGCATGAGAGGCGTATTACAGAAGCATCATGTGCAAGAGGTGAGATGGCCTAACGAAGATCTTCGTCTATTAGTTGTCATTTTAGAATTGAGGGAATTTGTGATGCTCGTGGAGAGAGCATGTAAGCCGAGGAATTGGCCAGGAGAAAAGAAGAGCTGACATTAGCCTGAGCTACGATAAAAGACAGATGGGAAATCAAAACAAACCTCATCTATAGATCGAGAGAGTTTCCTACCCGATCGAACGGTAGTGGGTTTCAATAAGAGCAAAAATAATAAATCGACTTCTAAAGCTAGACCTTCTGTGCGAGTGTGTAGCACTCAGCCAAATAGGTCGGTGTTCACAGTGTGGTAGGTGTCATTTGGTGAGTGCGAGGAATGGAGAGGTGCTTCAAATGTGGTCACTAGACCCTTCTCTGATACTGCCTGAATTATGCGAAAGAGAAAAGTAGAATGGAGGCGAGTGCTCTCGGGGTGATCACAAGACCTGGTAGTGCGGCTAGCAGTAGAGGTGGCCCTAGAGATCAGCTGCAAGGTCTGAGGGCCATGCGCCTGCAAGGACATATGCCATTCATGCTCGCAAAAGGCTCTTCACCAGATGTGATTACGAGTACTTTTTCTCTTCACATATTTCTGTTATTATTTTGATTGATCTGGGTCTACTCATTCCTATGTATGCATGAATTATACCCAGTATGAATATGTCTATGGATTTACCGAATTTGTGATAAAACTGTCAAACCGTTAGGCAGGCAGTTGATAGTGGATAAAGTGTGTAGAGGTTGTCCTTTGATGATTAGAATCATTGTTTTCTAGCTAACCTCATGCTATTACCGTTTGATGAATTTAATCTAATTTTTGGCACGGGTAACGCTCATAAGTGATAGTCGTTAGGTAGCAAGTTCTGAAATGAACAGTGAGAATGGGAAATACGGTTGATCAAGTAACCAGATAACTCACAATGATCTTATCTTTGACTGTTCCGCGAAATATTGGAGAAAAAAGGTATGAGAATGTCAAGGTTTTAGAAACGTCTAGGACACAGGCGTGTCAAGCCGTAAGTGAGGACACGGCCAAGGACAAAGGCTGTGTCAAGTCGTGTGAAAAACCCCTGTAGGTTCGAAAATGGAATTTAATTTCCACGGGTATTGGACACGAGCGTGTCCCTAGGTGCTTAGGCCGTGTGTGCCACAGGCCATCAGTAAATCCATGTCATAGTGGCCACACAAGGTTTGCCCTTCCACACAGCGTGTGCCCTACTTCAAGTGGTATTTTTCATAGTTTTCAAAGACGTTGGATTAATCCTAAGATATGTACAAAGCGTGATTTGGGTCTCATAGGCCCATATTAAGAGCTTGTTGATAGAAAAAGAAAGGTTTTAAATTGGTCAAGCCTTGATGACTCGAAAAAGTTAGAATGCATGTGTTAAGTGAGTGATGCCTCGTATCCCGTTTTGACGTAGGGCTCAGGTGTGGGGCGTTACATTTCTATGTCAGTTTCATAGTTTATTTGATTTCTATAGAACATCTAGCATACATAGTAATACATGCAGGAGTCAGTTTAGGGACTCACCTAACATTCACAAATATAGCTTGAACTCCAAATCCAGAGAAACTGCAATGCCACTGCTTAAAAACAAAAGAGACCATTAAAACTGCATTCTTAGCCCCTCTTTTTCCATAAACCAAACACAGATAGTCCCTCATATAAAGCTTTACTTCTCATCTTACTATCTAAACCCTTACGGTCCTAATCTTTCAAATCATAACATGTAAAGCCATAAAACTTACCTTAACATGGAATAACTACCGACAAAGATCGTACAGCTCTAACTTGAGGGAGAAAGAAACATTGGTAAGTTCTTTAAGATTCAGGTAACAATACTTTTGAGGAAAGAAGAAGAAAAAATTTTCCAACCTAAGTATCATATAAATAACTTAATCCCTTATGGAACCTAACACGTGTCTTAACATCAGACCGGCCTTAATTAAATGGTTCACACCTGTAAATCGAAATTCAATATTTTTATATTCTAGTATACCCTTCGTTCCATCCTAACTACCTTTTTAGTACGTAACTAACTTGATAACCAAATAAACTGGGCGAACAATACCTTGGTGGATAACTCAATTCACCCAAAAATTCTCATATTTTACTAATCTCTTCTTCTTTACAACTCACACATTCTTATAATGTCAACTATGCGTCCAACCTATACGAAAAAAGCATTAATGGGCTGATAACACTATGCCTGTAACACCCTTTCTCGTGTTCGACGCTGAAACAGGGTACGAGGCATTATCGGAACATACACATGCAATCGTACAAAATCGAGACATAATTTTACATCCCAAATAAACTTTACAATTTTCATCACAGTCCCTAATATAGACTACGAGGCCCAAACATACTATTGAAGTGGTCCAAGACTAAATCAAGATTTGGGAAAAACATTGGAAAATTCGTCTGAAATAGAGGCATATGCCGGTCAGATTCCTCACAACCTCAATGCCACTTTCCATATTTTCTTACCATCATCAACCAATATGTCAAATGCTCATCAATTAACTTAACTATATAGCCAAATCAGGCCTTAACAAATGAGTTTCAAATAAATGCCAACATTTTACCAATCAATTATGACTAAAAATACCAATCCTCTTCATGCCTAATTCAATGATTCAAAATACCAAAAAATGATGATAGTGTGAGGTCTCGATGATCTCACCCGAGCTAGCTTGGACACATAATAAAAAGAGAGGGGATAGCAGCTTAGTAATAGGTGTAAATAATAACAAATTATAAATGCTTTTATACCTCAAATTGTTCAAATAATCATAATAATACACATAGATCCACTATTTACTCAAGTTAAAAACAAGCTGTCTATTCGAGTCACAGTCACTAAATTATATATATCTAGAGCTATGGAACTCCAAATTAAGATCCTATAATTTTTCCCAAAAACTAGACTCCGCATATATTCTTACTATAAAATTTTCAAAATTTTTGGTTTATCCAATAAGTACAATTTATTCTTTAAAGTCACCCCTGTTTCGCTATCCGACAGTTCCGACCCCTCTTCACTAAGAATTAATTATCTCCTCATACGGGATTTGGATGATGTTCCCATTTGTTTATTTTGAAAATATACTCATTAAGTATTTTAATCATATAAATTATAATGCATAATTATTTCTTACAATTTTAATGATTTTCCCAAATCAGAAAAGGGGATTCTGAAATCATTCTGACTCTGTCTCAAAAAAATTCAAATATCTCATAATATGAAATTCTTTTGCTTATTCGTTTCCTTTATATGAAAATAGACTCAATAGAATTCAATTTCATATCTTATTCAACCTCTAATTCGATTTTCACCATTTTGGTGATTTTCAAAGTCACACACTACTGCTGTCCAAAACTGTTTTATTACTAATGTAACACTTCTACCCTTATCCGTTGCCAAAATAGGTTACTAGATATACCGATTATATCACATCATCACAAAAAAATTTCATGCACTATTTACATATATCGTCATATCTCATTCATCAAAAAACATTGTCCTTATATAGGTCAACGAGACCTTAAAAACATGCTTAAAGAGGTTGTAACATTAGCAAACTTAAGAACTTAGAAAAATTTCAAACTTTAAATGGTCAAACGCCGTGTGAACAGGCTGTGTGTCTTACCGGCAATAGACACGTTTGTGTGTCTAGTCATGCTCAAGACTGACTTGCATAACTAAGTTATAGCAGACACACGGTCAAGACACATGCCCATGTGCTCAACCATGAGGTGAAATTAGGCTTGGTTTAAGCCACATTTTCCAACTAGCTCAAGCATACCAAACCACAACATTTTTGCATCATTGCATACATTTAAAGGCAACCAAACATGCCAATTCAATCACATATTAAGCTAATAACATCAACCTATTCAATATGCCAACATCATCACAACTTACCAAGTTCCAAATACTAAATTCATTACTTCAATATCCCATAATAAACCATCACTTAAGCATTATAACATAATATATCCACTTATCCAACACATCATTTAGACCAACTTATAGGCCATATATATATATATACAACATTAACAAGCCAATTTCATGGCTAATATTCACAACACAAACATACCAAGGTGTCACTAGCCTATACATGCCATATACCAAATATACAATTCTCAAAATGGTACCAAAATAGATGTCCGATAGTGTAAATGAGTCACTGCCTATCCCTGATCCGAGCTAGCTTTGAAACACTATGAAACAGAGAACATTTCACACAGTAAGCTTTACAGCTTAGTAAGTTCATGATATATTACATTTAACTTGTCAATCCAATAATTCATCTCTTAACTAACACTTAATATTACTCATCACATTACTTCTTACTTATTCAAAGCTATATCTTACTATCATACTACCTCTTTAAGCATATGATAAGCATTCATAATGTTATACAATGCAACTCATTTCATCATTCATTTACATAGTCTCTCATCTATATCATACACAATATCATTAACCACATAGGTTTCGTACATACCTGTACCATCACATTCTTACCTATCACATTTATCACTTCAATGCTCGATGCACAATGTCATTCAATCATCTTTAGGCGTACTATGAACTCGTACACTTAGTGCCAATTAATTAGCCGAAGCTATATAATATCGCACACTTAGTGCCATTTCATTAAACCGAATTTATATCATATCGCACACTTAGTGTCATTTATTCAGTCATCGCTGTTATAATCTCGCACACTCAATGCCATTTTTAATAGTCGTAGCTATTGTAACATCCTGAATTAGGGCCGAGTTGGAACAGTGGTTCGGACCATAAATCCGACATAAGAAAATTTATTTTATTATATTTTTATGGTATATGATTTCACGAAATTATTTCGTGAAAATTTCGTTAGAAATTTTGACATTTGGGCACTCAATTTAGTCGAAAGACTAAATTGTAAAAAGTGCAAAAGTTGAGTTCAACATGTTAGAAGTGTCCAATTGTTATGAGTTTTTAAATTGAGGTCCTTAAATGGTAATTAGACCATTGGTTAATTTTTGGACAAAATATACATGAAATGGGTGTAATAAAATATTTAAGTTAGGGGCATTTTGTAATCTAATAATTAAAGAATTAAAAAGGGAAAATAAGCCAACATTGGCTATCATCTTGTCCATCCAGCCGAAACTAGCATGGGACACTGTGGCTAGGGTTTGGTTCAAGCTTCCAAGCTCATTTTTAAGTGATCCCGAGCCCTGTTTTAATGTTCTTTACATTTTGAAGTCCTAGTAACATGATCTACTCATTTCTACCATTATTTTGAGCTAGGATTATGTTTAAAAATTTACCCATGAGTGACATGCTTGTATTTTGATGTCTAATGGTAGAAAATGAGTGTTGGGTGTTAAATAAATGACTTTACTAAGCGATTTCAACAAAAACGTATGAAAGGACCATTTTGCAAAAGTTGTAAAAATGGTATAAAAGGGTGTTATGATGAGAATTGTAGTTTTCTATAGTTATTAAAATGGTTCGGCTAGGCCTATAGAATGGGAAAACTGAATAAAAATCATTTTATGAGCCTTGGGGAAAAAGTGCAAATATGTGACAGTTTAGGGTCAAAATGAAAATTTGTAAAAATATGATTTTGGACTCATATGAATAATGTGACTAATTATTAAGTTGAATGTGATATATAGATCAAGGAAAATGAGATTCGGGCATAGATTGGAAATGAATGAGATTATGGACTAAATCGGAATATATAGCCATGCTCGTATTCGAGGTAAGTTCGTATGTCAATAATAATGCAATAATATCATTGTTTATGCTTGAACTTAATTGATGTGTGAACATTATGTGGTGAATGTTTATATAGTTGATATGATGATTGTATTATGTGAATATGCCTAAATGTAATTATGAGCAATGCCATGTTTATTTCATGAATATGAGAATGGTGAAACTGTAAGTATGGAATGATATTATGGTCGTTATCCATGACATTTCGAGCAAGTCGATGGAGATGCTATGTGTAATGAGAAACCCCGTTTGAACCTTAGGAATAGTTTAGGATACAAGTGACATGTCACTAGGAATTTAGAAATCTGAGCTCGTTGAACGGTCTGAGTTCATGATATATGAGAGAATCCGAACTTGTTGAGTGGTCCAAGTTCGTGAGATATGTGGCATCCGAGCTCATTGAGAGATCCGAGTTCATTATGGATGCCAGCATCCAGCTTGTTGACAGGTCTGAGTTCATAAGGATGCGATTCATGTAACATCCAAGCTCGTGAGAGGTCCGAGTTCATTATGGATGTGTTACATGTTATGTGGTAGCTTCGGCTACGTTGTATATGTGGCACTTATGTGTAAGGTTTTCGCGTATCCAATAGTATTTCAACGAGTAATGTAATGAATGCGATGAAATTCTCGAGGAGGGCATGTTAAAGAGGTTATGGTTATATGATACACTACGATGAGTACAGGTACGTATACTAAACTTATGAATAATGCCTTTTGTAAAGATCGATTTATGATGAGCAAGTATAATGTGTATATGATAAGTAAGCCAAAAAGGGTATGAATGATGAATAATCTTTATGTTATGTTATTATGTCTTTGTGAAATTGAACATGAAATCCATTGAAATGGTAAGTTCATGATTAGTTGAAAATGAACTTATTACCAATTATATTGTACTAAGACAGTGTGATGGACATTAGTAGTTGTGCGACTTTGAAAATCCACCAAAAATTGTGGAAATTGAATTAGAGACTGAATAAGATAGGAGATAAATCTTATTGAATCTAGTTTCATATAGAAGAAATGGTGTAACAAAAGAGTTTCATTTTATGAGATATTTGAACTTTTGTGAGACAGAGACAGAGTGATTTCGGGCCCCCTGCTCAAATTTGAAATTACTAAAAATTGTAAAAAAAATTATTATGGTCAGGATTTATTTTAATAAATTATAAATGGGTCTATTTTCATATAAATAGATGGGAACATAATCGAAAACAGTACAATGAGATAATCATTTTTTAGTAAAGAAAGGTCAAAGTTGTCAAACTGCAGAATGGGGTAACTTTAAATAATAAACTGTTACTTATTGGATAGAACAAAAATTCTGTAAATTTTATGGTAATAAATATATGAGTCAGTTTCATAAAAAATTTACAGATCTTAATTTAGAGTTCTGTAGCTTTAGATAAAATAAATTAGTAACTATGACTCGAGAAAATAGCATGATAGAAAATAAGTTAAAAGTGTAATTATGATTATATTACCATGAATAATTCTTTATTATTTTCATATGGACTTTACTAAGTTTTAAGACTAGTCCCTTCTTTCCATTTCTTTAGTGTTGACAGGTTAACTCGAGGTTGGAGATCGTAGGAGGCAACCTCATACTATCAAGCTACCTCCTTTGGAGAATTGAGAATCTTAATGTCTTCAAGTGAGTGGCATGTATAGGGACTTAATTATTGATATGTGTTCTTATGTTTGGCCAAGATGTTGGCTTATATTAGTACATTGTATATAGCCATGGAGATGTGGCTTGTATGGTTATGGCTTGTAAGTCTATTTATCCAAGTTATGTATTGACGCCTGGTGATGTGGTCATGTGATGATATTTGTTTGATATGAATGGTTAGTATTACGGTAATATATGCTTGATGAATGTCTTATGACCAAACGAAGTGGTCATAATCAGAGAATAAAAAGTATGGTATGGCAAAGTTATAATGCTTGAACAGGAAATGGTGTTGTTTAGACTTGGTAATATAAAATGAGTAAGCAAACACATGTATGATACATATGAATAGTACAATTGACTTAAGGAGGATATTTAATCACTTATTTGATGCTACGTCATATGTGTCTATAATGTACTTAAGTATGTGAAGTATTAATGGTAATAAAAGGGCTTGGAAAATAGCTTAAGTGCTAGCCACACAGACAGAGACACGGCCATGTGTCTCAACTGTTAGAGAAACACGGCCTAGGACACGGGCGTGTGGCCTGCCGTGTGGTTAAATTTGTTTACTGACGTCATAAATAGAGAGTTACACCGGCCTGAGGACACGAGCGTTTTGGAAACACACGGGTGTGTCCTGTGTCCACACGGGCGTGTGACCTTATTTATGAAAATTTCTCTAAGTTTCCCAGAGCTTTCTAAAGCTCTCGGTTTAGTCCCGAACCACCCCGATATATGTTTAGGCCTCAAAGGCCTGTATAAGGACGATTTTATATGTGTTGAAAAGTTTTAATTTGAATGAAATTTTATGGCCCGGTTTTGAATGTTTTGAATGTTTAAGTCCGGTAACACCTTGAACCCTGTCACGGCTCGGATACGGTTAGGGTGTTACAGCGATTTCATTTCTCGCACACTTAGTGCCTCAAATTCGATTCACATTTCACATACTCCAACTTCTCAATTTCATTCTATTTATTTAATCACTATAAACATTATATAAACAATAGTATTATAATGAACTACCTCGGACATAAAAACAACGATATTAGTCGATCAATCAAGCACTTTGTTTTTGCCTCGATCTAGGTCTGAATATCTCCTTTCTTGATATAATGTATTCAAAATTAACTCATTAATTACTAACACATTCAATTTAATACATAAATGCATCTTTGGCATTTTTGCACTTTAGCCCCTAAAATTACACATTTTGACATTTTAGTCTTTATTACACAAAACACCAAATATACAAAATTCATCAAAACCATGCCTAACCAAATTTTCCAATGATCCCTATCAGCCCATATTTACATTATTTCATATTTTAGTCCCTCATTTATCATTTTCACAATTTAGCCCAAAATACTCAAACTCATCAAGAATCCAAATACAAACATAGTAATCTAACATATATCTTCCATTTTACTATCATCAAACTTCATAAAACTCACATTATCAACAATGGCTCAAGTCAAAATCATCAACAATTCCAAAATTCAGACATGGGCTTGATAGTATACAGAGCAACAATCACAAAAATGTAGAAATTAAAAAAAAACCGAGCAAAAACACATACCATTAAGCCTTCCAAGTGCCGAATGTTTCAAAGCATCCCCAAACCCATTATTTTCTTCTATTTCGGTTGAGAAATGGAAAAAGATGAACATTCCCACTAATTTTTATGCTTTGTTTATTAATGTAACATTTAATAATTAATACCACTTTTAACCTTAATGAACAACCGTTAAAAATTATAATGGATGTCATCACATTCAATGTCTAATTACATCATAATGACCTCTCATTTTAATAAGCATAGCAAAAGCAGTTAGCAATACTAGTCACTTTGCATTTACCGATTAAATCGTTTCCAATTTAGATATCCAAACAATAAAATTAAATAAGAATTCACAGACACAATCACATAAAAAACATGGAAAAATATAAAATAATTTTTGATCTCAATTTGTGCCCAAAAACCACTGTTCTGATAGGGTCTAAACCGAGATGTTACAACTAAATTTCACTCTTTCATGTTTTCTTTGTAGTAACTTTCATGCAACATACCTTGTCAATCTACCAAAGTTCGATCACATATCGAGCATATTGTCATAATTTACACATATATACCTACACTTATTCATCATAGTCCATTCAATACACTATCATTTCCCATTAACATCAGAATAATAACGGATACCCAGTGGCCTGCACATGTACCACCTTGTAGTCAAATACCTTCTTCATAAATTGGCCTTCACATAGTACAACACTTGTGATCAAAGCTATCTTCTTCACAAAGTGGCCTTCACATAGTACCACATTGTGATCAAGCCTATCTCTTCTCAAAGCGGCCTTCACATAGTACCACACTTGAGTCACTAGTGACATTCACTTGTATCCTATATGTTCCTAATGTTCAACCGGGAAATTTCTTACTTTTCGGTACTTGTAAATCAATATTCATCCACATTTCCTAAAACATAATAAAATGTGATAACGTAAGTAAAAACGATGCATTATTACATACAAACTTACCTCGGTGCAAAATATGATGAATTTGTAATTTAGTCCACAACCTTTTCTTTTCTCCGATCAAGGTTAATTCCTTGTCTTTCTTGGATCTATAAGAACACCTTTAACTCATTTAATACTTACATTAGTTCAATTTAGTCCAAAAATGTGACAGTCCTAAATTTGGCCCTAGTCAGAAAGCGATTAGTCCACAAAAAAATAATTAAATGTTATATTCTGTGATTATTACATGTAAAGTGCATGTGAAATTTATGCTGATTTTGCCATTTGAGGAAATTATAAATAGAACCTATAGAAAATTTTGAAAATGCATAGGCTAATTTGAGTGGCCAAATAACTTATAGTATGAAATAGGTGGGTTGCAGTCAAATTCCCACCTTAAGTATAGGGCGGCCATGATGGTATGAAAGCATTATGGCATTTTTTTTATTGATAAGCTAGGCATGATATGACAAATATATATGTCATTTGGTGTCATGAAATTGGGGAAAAAATAACAAAAGGATAAAGGGACAAAGTTTTTCCATCTTTTTTGTTCTTCATAGCCGAAATGAGAGAGCAAATAGGAGAAAACCCTGAGATTTGTCACAGGGGGAGAGTGTTTTCACGGTAAAAAAATATAAAGAAAATAAATAAAAAATGTGAGCTACCCATTCAGGCTCGATGGGGGTAACGCCCCCACGCCGGACCATACCGGAGTCGAGCTTGAGGGGTTACGAACATAATTTATCAATTAAGAACTTCAAATCATTTGTTCTACATTCACAGCTTTCTAGCTACTCGGTCACAGTTACAAGAAAAATCATATCTCGAGTAGAAATTCGAAATCAAGATCCGTAAATTTTCCCTAAATCTAGACTCATATATTATTTACTAATTTTTTCTAGAATTTTGGTTGGGCCAATTAGTATAGTTTATTAGTTAAAGTCTCCCCTATTTCAGGGTTTGACTACTCTGACATATGTGTATTACGAATCAGATATCTCTCTATACAGAATTTCAATGACTACAAGGTCTATTTTTCTTAAAACTAGACTCAATAAAAAATCTTAATATAAAGAAAAAACTTCTAATTATTTTTTAAATTTATTATGAATTTTTAAAGTCAGAACAGGGGATCCAGAAATCACTCTGGCCCTATTTCACAAAAGTTTAAATATCTCATAAAATATAATTTATATGCCTGTTTTGTTCAATCCAATAAAATAGACTCATTAAGTTCAATTCATAACTTACCATTATTTATTCCATTTATACTATTTTTAGTGATTTTTCAAATTCATTCATTGCTGCAGCATATTCTGTTTTAAGGCAAGTTCATCTTTCCATGAATTTTATGAACTAGATAACCTATTAAACTTCCATAATATCAAACATGATCTAAATTAGCCATCACCATGACTTTCAATATCAAACATTTCTCAACCAAACATGGCCATATATAAAATTATTACACAAAATAGGTATATTGCTAACATGCCATACTTAAGTAGTTGTACAAGCCATTTACCAAGATAAAAGTCCTTGGATAGTGTGATCGAACTTTCGACCTGTCCCGATTCCTGAGCCGGCTTGTTCAAAACTACAGTGAATGAAAAGGAAGGAGTAAGCATAAATGCTTAGTAAGTTCATATGTAAATAACAAGTAACATAACAATACAAATATACCAAACAACTTTAGCATGGTATCACCAAAACATATATCACATTTCTAAACATCATTCATCATCTTACCACCTTATCGTTGTTGTATCTATTTCAACCCGAGGGTTAAGAACATACCTGTCCAAAGTGTCCATTTCACAACACTTACCAAAACGTCACTTGCATCTTAAGTGTTCTTCCATTTCACTAGAAATTTCACCCGTTGAACACATCGGAATACAACTCGGATACACGGATAATTTGCACATAAGTGCCTCATATGTAATCAAGAAATCATGTAACCCGCCCCTAAGTGAACTCGGACTCAACTCAACGAGCTCGGCTTCGCATCCATAAGTGAACTCGGACTCAACTCAACAGTCGATGCCTAGTACATCTCACGAACTCGGACTCAACTCAACGAGTTCGGACATTCGCATCCATAGGTGAACTCGACTCAACTCAACGAGTTCGGATGCTCAACCATCCTAGTGACATGTCACTTGTATCCTAATCTATTCCTAAGGTTCAAACGGGCTTTTCCCTCGATCTCACATTTGGTCTTCCATGGAATATCGGAACCGATACTCGGTAGCATTCATATTTATCAAGTAGTAAACATAATTTGCATATTACTCAACATAACCACAAAGCATAATATTTCACGATAAAAATCAGCATATCATATAATTAACATAATAACTTAAAAATAACAATTATGCTACATTATTTACACATGAACTTACCTTGGTACCAAAATATAAAGATTTTGCAATTTAGTCCACAATCTTTTCTTTCCTCGATCGCGACTTAATCTCGTTTCTCTTGATCTATAATGCCAAATTAATCTTATTTAATACATACATTCATCAAAACAGCATTTAATACGAACTTTGGAAAAATTACACTTTTGCCCCTAAACTTTGCATAATTACACTTTTGCCCCTAGGCTCGGGAATTAAACTTTATTCCTTATTCTTATGTTTTATAACATGCTGTCACTTTTCCTTCTATGGCAACATCAAATTCTCTCTCTAACAATACTGTGACTATTAGGTATTTTTGCCGATTAAGCCCTTTACTCGTTTTCACTCAAACCGAGTAGCACAAGTTGTCTAACATAATTAAAACCTCATATTATCATAAAACATCAAAATACACAAATTTCACCTATGGTATTTTCCAAATAAAACCCAGGTTGAATTATTGCAACATAAGCTTAATCGACTACCGGATTCCAAAAACGTAAAGAACATAAAAACGGCTGGAATCACTTACTATGAGTTGAAGCTTGAAACAAACCCTAGCTATGGAACCCTGAATTTCGCAATAAGAAGATGGACAAAAATTGGCTTTTAATTTTGTTTTAATTCATTTAATAACTAAATGACCAAAATACCCTTACTACTAAACTTTCCAAAATTCCTTCCATGTCCTAATTTTGTCCATGAACTTAAAATTGGTCAAATTGCTATTTAAGACCCTCATTAATATTCCAAAACAATTTCATACTAAAAACTTCTAGAATGCAAGTTTTCAACTTATTCGATTTAGTCCCTACTTTCAATTTAAGCACTTTAGGCATAGAATTTCATCACGAAATTTTCACACAATCATGCAATCATATCATAATCATCAAATAATTATAAAATAATTATTTCTATCTCGGATTTGTGGTCACGAAACCACTATTCGATTAAGCCCTAATTCAGGATATTACAACTCTCCCCCCCTTTAAGGATTTTGTCCTCGAAAATCTTACCGGTAAACAGGTGTGGATATTGGTTTCTCATAGTTTCTTCAGGTCCCATGTAGTCTCTTCTACCCCATGCTTTTGCCACAACACTTTCACAAGTGCAACACTTTTATTTCTTAGTTGTTTGACTTCTCGAGCTAAAATCTTAATCGGTTCTTCTTCATAAGTCATATCCGGTCGCAGTTCAATTTCTGTCGGTGAATTATATGTGAAGGATCCGAACGATACGGCGTAATAGATACGTGAAACACATCATGAATCTTCTCTAATTCGGGTGGTAACGCTAGCCGATATGCTACCGGTCCAACTTTTTCAATTATTTCATACGGTCCAATAAAACGCGGACTTAACTTGCCCTTTCGTCCAAATCTAAGGACTTTCTTCCATGGAGACACTTTCAAAAATACCTTATCACCAACTTGAAACTCCATTTCTTTCGTTTCAAATCCGCATAAGATTTCTGTCTATCTGAAGCAGCTTTCAAACAATCTCGAATCACTTTCACCTTTTCTTCGGTTTCTTTTATTAAATCAACTCCATAAATCTGATTTCCTTGAGTTCAGTCCAATACAATGGCGTCCGACATTTACGACCATATAATGCTTCATCAGGTGCCATCTTCAAACTCGTCTGATAACTATTATTATAAGCAAATTCTACCAATGGTAAGTACCTTTCCCAACTATCTTGAAATTCCAATACGCAACATCTGAGCATGTCTTCAAGAATCTGAATTACTCTCTCTATTGTCCATCAGTTTGTGGATGAAAGGCAGTGCTGAAATTTAACTTTGTACCTAATGCCTCTTGCAACTTTTGCCAAAACCGTGAGGTAAACCTTGGATCTCTATCCGAAATGATTGACAAAGGTATCCCATGAAGTCTAACAATCTCTCGGATATACAATTCAGCCAACTTATTAAGAGAATAATCTGTACGTACCGGAATAAAATGAGCCGATTTAGTCAGTCTGTCAACTATTGCCCAGATGGCATTTTTCTTCCCTGGAGTTAACGGCAACCCTGATATAAAATCCATAGTAATCCTATCCCATTTCCATTCAGGAACCATAATAGGCTGAAGTAATCCCGAAGGTACCTGGTGTTCAGCTTTCACTTGTTGACAAACTAAGCACTTTGATACAAACTTGGAAATATCTCTTTTCATTCCACTCCACCAGTACATTTTCTTTAAGTCATTATACATCTTCGTACTGCCCGGATGAACTGCCAAACAACTATTATGTGCTTCATGCAAATCTTTTGAATCAACTCATCATTTTTCGGTACACAAATCTAATTTTTAAACATCAAACAACCATCAGAATCGATTCTGAAATCTGATCCCGTATTAGCTTCACACTGTTTTCTTTTGGCTAGCAAATCTTGATCATTTTTTGAGCTTTAGAAATCTCTTGTAAAAACATCGGTCTTGCTCTTAACTCTGCTAGAATCGAACCGTCATCTGAAATTTTCAACTGAGCGTTCATAATTCTCAAAGCAAACAACAACTTTCTGCTTAAAGCATCGGCAACCACATTCGCTTTTCCCGGATGATAATCAATAACAAGCTCGTAATCTTTCAATAACTCTAACCATCTTCGTTGTCTCAAATTCAAGTCTTTTTGTGACATCAAGTATTTAAGACTTTTGTGATTGGTATATACTCGGCACTTTTCACCATACAAATAATGTCGCCAAATCTTCAAAGCAAACACCACTGCAGCCAATTCCAAATCGTGAGTAGGATAATTCCTCTCATGAGGTTTTAACTGCCTCGAAGCATAAGCCACCACTTTTCCTTCTTGCATGAGTACACACCCCAAACCATTTAGAGAAGCATCACTATACACCACAAATTCTTTACCTGATTCGGGTTGTATCAACACTGGTGCTTCAGTTAATAACTTTTTCAATTCTTCGAAACTCTGTTGACATTCTTCCGTCCATTCAAATTTAACATCCTTTCGGAGTAGTCTAGTCATAGGAGCAACAATATAGAAAATTCATTTATGAACCGCCGATAATACCCAGCTAGCCCCAAGAAACTCCTAACTTCAGTTACATTTTTCGGTGGTTTCCAATCAACAATGGCTGAAATTTTACTAGGATCAACCCGTATACCATCACCTGAAACAGTATGATCCAAAAATCCAACTTCCCGGAGCCAAAATTCACTTTTACTAAACTTAGCATATAGCTGCTTATCTCTCAAAGTTTGCAAAACTATCCTCAAATGCTCAGCATGCTCTGTCTCATCTTTTGAATAAATTAAAATATCATCTATAAACACCACAACAAATCTGTCCAAGTATGACCGAAATATGCAATTCATTAAATCCATAAACACAGCAGGAGCATTTGTCAACCCGAATGGCATAACTAAAAATTCATAATGACCGTACCTTGTTCTAAAAGCAGTTTTAGGCACATCTGACTCTTTTACTCGCAGCTGATAATACCCAGATCTCAAGTCAATCTTTGAAAACCATGTCGCTCCTTTTAGCTGATCAAACAAATCATCAATTCTCGGAAATGGATACTTGTTTTTGATTGTCACCTTGTTTAACTGCCGATAATCAACACATAATCTCATAGAACCATCCTTCTTTTTCACAAATAACACGGAATCACCCCAAGGTGAAAAACTTGGTCTCACAAAGCCTTTATCAGTCAACTGTTGCAACTGCGACTTTAATTCTTTCAACTCTGTTGGTGCCATTCTATATGGAGCAATCGAGATCAGAGCTGTTCCCGGTATCAAATCTATACCAAATTCTACTTCCCTGACTGGAGGCAAACCCGACAATTCTTCTGGAAATACGTCCGTAAATTCACACACAACCGGCACTAATTCAACTTTCTTTTCAACTTCTTTTGTATTAATTACATACGCCAAATAAGCTTCATAACCCTTTCTCAAATATCTCTGAGCCGACATCGAAGAAATCATACTAAATGTTGCCTCTGATTTGTCTGGTTCAACCCGCAAGATTTCACCACTTTCACATTTTAATTCTATAACCTTTTCTTTGCAATTTACTATAGCATCATGCAATGTCAACCAATCCATACCCAAAATAACATCAAATTCATCAAACGGCAACAACTTCAAGTCGGCCGGAAAGTAATGACCCCGAATCATTAAAGGGCATTTCTTGCATACTTTATCAACTATCATGCATTTACCTAACGGGTTCGACACTCTAATCATAAATTTTGTGTTCTCAACAGGTATATTCATACTAGACACCAGTTTCATGCATACATATGAATGAGTAGAACCGGGATCAATCAAAGCAATAACATTAGTATCATAAAGAGAAAATGTACCGGTAATCACATTGGGTAAGGAAGCATCTTCACGCGCTTTAATAGCATAGGTTCTAGCCGGAGCTCTTCCTTCAGATCTAACTGCTGCATCTCTGGCTACATTCTTACTGCTTGTTTCACTTCCAGCTTTTCTCGGATACCTTCCCCTCGAGTCTGCACCACTAGATTTTACATTCTGAAATTTTTCTTTCTCAGCTCTCTCTGGGCAGTCTCTAATAAAATGATCTGGAGAACCACATCGAAAACATTCATTTACTCTGCACGGACCAAAATGATTTCTACCACACCGCTGGCACTCGGGTTTAACAAATCTCGTATTTCCCACACTAGCCGCAGAAGTAGTCTGAGATTTAGGACCCACATTTCGCTTCTTAAAATTTCCATATGATTGCCCAGCTGAAACTTGGGAACGAGGATTCATATTTCTTGACTTTCCGGTTTGCTGTGAGGGTGCATTACTCATTGGTCTTTTCTTCCAATTTCATGTTTCAGATTCTACCTTTTTCTTTTCCTTCAGTAATTCTTCAGCCTTGCAAGCTCGATCGACAAGTATCACCATTTCTTTTAGTTCAAGGATCCCAACAAATACCTTAATGTCTTCGTTAAGCCCGTCTTCAAATCGTCGGCACATCTTGGCTTCTGTAGGAACATATTCCCTGGCATACTTACTTAATCGAACAAACTCTCTTTCATATTCTGAGACTGTCATATTACCTTGCTTCAGCTCAAGAAACTCTTTACATTTCTGATCAATAAATCTTTCACTAATATATTTCTTCCGAAACTCTTCTTGAAAGAATTCCCAGGTTACCCTCTCTTTCGGTACCACTGAAATCAAAGTCTTCCACCAATTATAGGCTGAATCTCTCAACAAAGATGTAGCACATTTCTAACATTCTTCAGGTGTACAAGATAATTCATCAAATACCCGGATAGAATTTTCAAGCCAGAACTCTGCTTTCTCTGCATCATCATCAATATTTGCTCTAAATTCTTCAGCCCTTTGTTTACGAATTCTATCAACGGGGGTTCTGTGAAATTTTATCATATCCACTCCTTGAGGCATTGGAGACATAGGTTGAGGAATTGGGGGAGGTGGGGGAGGTCGTACATTTGGGTTCGTACGAACAAACTCAGTGTACCATGCACTCATCATTTGGAGAAAGGCTTCCCGATCCCTTTCTCCTCCTCCTTGACCAACAGTAGGAGGTGGGTTTTCAGTCGGCGCTGCCTCTTCAGCCGGAGCTGGCGCATTACTCTCTACTTCATCTGCCACAACTGGATCGGGATCCATTTACTATATAAAAATTCATTTAAAAAGGTCAGAAGTCGTCACACTATCACAATTCATACATATGGCATGTATAGCAAAATTCGTACATACAACACGTAGTCCGAGAACTGACTAAACCTGCTCTGATACCACCAAATGTAACGCCCCCATGCCCGAGACCATCACCGGAGTCGAGCTTGAGGGGTTACCGAACATAATTTATCAATTTAAGAACTTCAAATTATTTGTTTCTACATTCACAGCTTTCTAGCTACTCGCGTCACAGTTACAAGAAAAATCATATCTCAAGTTATGAAACTCGAAATCAAGATCCGTAAATTTTCCCTAAATCTATACTCATATATATATTTACTAATTTTTTCTAGAATTTGTGATTGGGTAAATTAGTACAGTTTATTAGTTAAAGTCTCCCCTGTTTCAGGGTTCGACTGCTCTGACATATGTGTATTACGAATCAGATATCTCTCTATACAGAATTTCAATGACTACAAGGTTTGTGTTTCTTAAAACTAGACTCAATAAGAAATCTGTACATATAAATAAAAACTTCTAATTATTTTTTTTAAATTTATTATGAATTTGTAAAGTCAGAATAGGGGATCCTGAAATCACTCTGGCCCTGTTTCACAAAAGTTTAAATATCTCATAAAATATAACTTATATGCCTGTTTAATTTATATGCCTGTTTTGTTCAATCCACATGAAAATAGACTCATTAAGATTCAATTTCATAACTTACTCATTATTTTGTTCCATTTATACTATTTTTAGTGATTTTTCAAATTCATGTCATTGCTGCAGCAATATTCTGTTTTAAGGCAAGTTTCATCTTTCCATGAATTTTTATGAACTAGATAACCTATTAAACTTCCATAATATCAAACATGATCTAAATTAGCCATCACCGTGAGTTATCAATATCAAACATTTTCTCAACCAAACATGGCCATATCATAAAATTATTTACACAAAATAGGTATATTGCTATACATGCCATACTTAAGTAGTTGTACAAGCCATTTACCAAGATAAAAGTCCTTTGGATAGTGTGATCGAACTTTCGACCTGTCCCGATTCCTGAGCCGGCTTGTTCAAAACTACAGTGAATGAAAAGGAAGGAGTAAGCATAAATGCTTAGTAAGTTCATATGTAAATAACAAGTAACATAACAATACAAATATACCAAACAACTTTAGCATGGTATCATCAAAACATATATCACATTTCTAAACATCATTCATCATCTTACCACCTTATCGTTGTTGTATCTATTTTCAACCCGAGGGTTAAGAACATACCTGTCCAAAGTGTCCATTTCACAACACTTACCAAAACGTCACTTGCATCTTAAGTGTTCTTCCATTTCATTAGAAATTTCACCCGTTGAACACATCGGAATACAACTCGGATACACGGATAATTTGCACATAAGTGCCTCATATGTAATCAAGCTGCCATGTAACCCGCCCCCAAGTGAACTCGGACTCAACTCAACGAGCTCGGGCGTTCGCATCCATAAGTGAACTCGAACTCAACTCAACGAGTTCGGATGCCTAGTTACATCTCACGAACTCGGACTCAACTCAATGAGTTCGGACATTCGCATCCATAGGTGAACTCGGACTCAACTCAACGAGTTCGGATGCTCAACCATCCTAGTGACATGTCACTTGTATCCTAATCTATTCCTAAGGTTCAAACGGGCTTTTTCCCTCGATCTCACATTTGCCGTCTTCCATGGAATATCAGAACCGATACTCGGTAGCAATTCATATTTATCAAGTAGTAAACATAATTGGCATATTACTCAACATTAACCACAAAGCATAATATTTCACGATTAAAAATCAGCATCTCATATAATTAACATCAATAACTTAAAAATAACAATTATGCTACATTATTTACACATGAACTTACCTTGGTACCAAAATATAAAGATTTTGCAATTTAGTCCACAATCTTTTCTTTTCCTCGATCGCGACTTGAATCTCGTTTCTCTTGATCTATAATGCCAAATTAATCTTATTTAATACATACATTCATCAAAATAGCATTTAATATGAACTTTGGAAAAATTACACTTTTGCCCCTAAACTTTTGCATAATTACACTTTTGCCCCTAGGCTCGGGAATTAAACTTTATTCCTTATTCTTATGTTTTATAACATGCTGATCACTTTTCCCTTCTATGGCAACATCAAATTCTCTCTCTAACATATACTTGTGACTATTAGGTATTTTTGCCGATTAAGCCCTTTTACTCGTTTTCACTCAAAACCGAGTAGCACAAGTTGTCTAACATAATTTAAAACCTCATATTCTATCATAAAACATCAAAATACATAAATTTTACCTATGGGTATTTTTCCAAATATAAACCCTAGGTTGAATTATTGCTAACATAAGCTTAATCGAGTTACCAGGATTCCAAAAACGTAAAGAACATTAAAAACGGGGCTTGGGATCACTTACTATGGAGCTTGGAAGCTTGAAACAAACCCTAGCTATGGAGAACCCTTGAAATTTCGGCCTAATGAAGAAGATGGACAAAAATTGGCTTTTAATTTTGTTTTTAATTCATTTTAATAACTAAATGACCAAAATACCCTTACTACTAAACTTTCCAAAAATTCCTTCCATGTCCTAATTTTGTCCATGAACTTAAAATTGGTCAAATTGCTTTTTAAGACCTCCTAATTAATATTCCAAAACAATTTCATACTAAAAACTTCTAGAATGCAAGTTTTGCAACTTATTCGATTTAGTCCTTACTTTCAATTTAAGCACTTTAGGCATAGAATTTCATCATGAAATTTTCACTCAATCATGCAATCATATCATAATCATCAAAATAATTATAAAATAATTATTTCTATCTCAGATTTGTGGTCACGAAACCACTATTCCGATTAAGCCCTAGTTCAGGATATTACACTAGAAGTACTAACAATTACTATTTTTTTATTATCTAGCCAAAGAATTAAATGATGTTTTTAAACTAAACTAATTTTCTAATTAAACTAAGATTACGACAAAGATGAAAGTTGGAAAATACTTTAGAAAAACCAACGGAGAAGACAATACCCAAGAAAGAATCCACCTAGACTTCACTTATTACCTTTGAGTTAAATGATTTATTCACTTGACTTATTCCATAGAAATCCCTGATTTATGTCATTATCCATTTCGAGACTGAAAACAACTGACTCTAGGTTGATTAATCGAAATCCCTTTCTAAGTAAGACCCCTATTGCTGCATTAACTCGATCCATGGATTCCCTTATTAGATTTGACTCTAATCCGGCAAATTTATGTCGTCCTATCTCTAGGATTGCATGCAACTCTACTTAATTATGAATGATCTACTCTTAAATAGGGCCTTTTCCTCTACTAAATAAGCACATCAAAAACCTGAATTAATATATTGGAATATTAAAGCAAGAATTAAAACTCACAATTAAGAATAAGAACAAGTATTTCTCATATAAATCAAAGAGTAATAAGATTCGTCTTAGGTTTCATCTCCCTTAGGTATTTAGGGAGTTTAGTTGATATATTAATAGAAAACATCTCAAAGTTTGGAAAACAAAAAAAACATAAAGAAACCAAAAGAACTTCTAGGAAATTGGATGGAAATCTTTAGTCTTGATGTAGATCCAGGCTCCAAGGTGATTCCGATGGCTATTCTCGAGTATTTTCTATCTCTAACTCTGTGTGTCCCCTTAATCCTCTTTTAGGCGTTTATATAGGCTTTAGAATGCTTCAAAACCCTCAAAAGTGGCTTTTTCCGAATAGAACTAGATTTGGGCTCGACAGGGAAACGGCCGTGTGCCACGCCTGTGTGCAAGTGCTCAAGCCGTGTGTAATTCTAAGTTGGTTTTTAGTCGACATGGCCATGACACATGGGCGTGTGGTCTGCCCGTGTGCCTCACACGAGCGTGTGGTTTACTCGTGTGGAAGTGCCTAGGCCGTGTGAAACATTGTTTTAAGCCCAATTTGTCCATTTTTGGCCCGTTTCTTGCTCTTTTTACTATCCTAAGCTCTCCTAAGTATAAAAACATGAAATTAAAGGATTAGGAGCATAAAATTCACTAAAACCGAGGAAAAATCATTCATAAGTATACCAATCATGGGGAAAAAATGTGTATAATTAACAGTTTATCAGTGTACATATGTAAGTTGATGGTTATAATTTGCTTGTCACCGTAGATCATGAAATTTTTTGATTAATATGTGCATATGAGCATGTTTTCTATTGAATTGTAATGGTAATGCTGGTAATCATATATTGGATCCTAAATGTACCATTAAGCCCTATTACTCAATGCAGAGTTCAGGTGATTTTTGAAGCCTCGAGATTTGAAGCCAGCATCCAGACTATTGTTTCCCAACCCAACAAATTTTGTATAAAGCGACTCATTTTGGTCTTTTGGTCATGTACCTAGGAACCTTAGGCTAAAAGTCTCAAATGTTAAGTTGCATATGATATGATCTTTTGTTAATGATTTGATCTTGTGTTGAAATAAATTCTAGTTGGTGTGGGATATATATGAATTGGTTGTATGAAAATGTATATATGTGATTTTAGGTCCCTTTTAACTTGTAAACAAGTTGATTTTGGAAGAAATATATTGTCATGTTGTGATGATGAACTTTTGACG